>NW_022436945.1:19737228-19816225 GCF_009761245.1 Sapajus apella
TGTGTGTGTGTGTGTGTGTGTGTGTGTGTGTGTGTGTGTGTGTGTGTATTTTAGAAAGGACAGAAGTAAAAATATAAAATAGACAGGGCGCAAAACATCTTTGTATGGGATGTTTTAAACCCATCAAGATGATGAAAATGCTAATGTGAATTGATTTGAATCTGTAAAATTTAATCATCACAAAAGAACAGAAATTGAAATGCATTACTTCTTATTTAAGGTTAAAGGGACTGTTATTTAGATGCTAAGAAGCATAAGATGTGTTGCATAAAAATTTGGATTTTAAAACTGTTATCTTCAGTAATGCGTATTGAGAGTCACCATATGCTGTATCTCACAAAACAGAATGGGAAGGTAGGGGTGGCAATGGAACATACTTCCATTACAGAAAGCTTTCCAGAATAATGGAGTCATAGACCAACAATTCAGGCCAGGGTTTATTTGTATCTTAGCATTGTCAGACTTCAGTCCATTAAGTGGAGGAGTAAAGGGTAAAAGGCAGAAACTTATGGAACTAATGCAGTTTTTCAGGAGCAGAATTAAGTGGTTAGAAAAGATGAATTTACTCAAGAAATATTAAGGAGATAAAACTTCCAAGACTTATTTACCGCTTAAGTGCAGTTCATGAAGTTAAGTGAGGAATCTAAATTGACCTTCAGATTTCTTGCTTGGGTAACTGTCAAATAGGTGGTTTACACCAAAAGAAAAGACAGAGGAGAAGTTAGAAGTTAGGGAAGTATCATAAACATAGTTTTATATATGTTGGACATATCTAAATACATCTAGAGAAAATAGTGAAGTTATAGAAGGAAAATAAAATTGGGTGGATATATTAGTTCATTAGGCCTGCTTCAGCAAAATACCACAAAGTGAGTGTCTTAAGCAACACATATTTATTGTTTCATTGTTTTGGAGGCTTCAGATCTGACATCAACTTGTCAGCAGGGTTGGCTCCTATGAGGGCTCTAAGGAGAATCTGTTCTATGTGTCTCCCCAGCTTCCAAGGGTTTTCTGGAAGTCATTGTCATTCCCTGATGAATAGAATCATCACTGTGTTAGTCCATTCTCCCACTGCTATACAGAAATACCTGAGATTGGGTAATTTATAAAGAAAAGAGCTTTAATTGGCTCATAGTTCTACAGTCTATACAGGAGCATAGCTGGGGAGGCCTCAGGAAACTTACACTCAAGGTGGAAGGTGAAGGGGAGGCAGGCATGTCTTACATGGCCAGGTCAGGAGGAAGTGGGGTGGGTAGGCACTACATACTTTTAAACAACCAGATGTCATGAAAACTCACTCACAATTATGAGAGCAACACCAAAGGGAAAATCCACCCCCATGATCCAATCACCTCTCATCAGGGCCCACCTCTAACACAGGGGATTACAATTTGACATGCGATTAGGGCAGGGACACAGACTCAAGCCATATTAATCCCCAAAGTTATGCCTCATCTTCACATGACATCCTCCCTATATGCAGGAATGTCTGTGCTCAAATTTTCTTTTCTTTTCTAAGAAAAAAAATATCAGATTATAGTCCAACACCACTCCAGTATAACCTCTTCTTAACTTGTTACACAGCAATAATTCTATTTTCAAATGAGATTGCCTTCTGAGGTCACATGGGTTAGGACTTAAAAGTATGTATTTCGAGGGAACACAATTTAATTCATACCAGAGGGTTTTAGAAAAGGCACCTGTCAAGTAAAAAAGAAAAAAAAAAACTCATAGATCTAGAGTGCAGATTTTAAAAGTCTTATAAATGGCCACTAGAAAGTCATTTTTACTGGACAGTTTTAGTTGGTTGCAGAGGCAGACGTCTGAAATGGATTTAAAATTGAATGAAAAATGATAAAATACAGAGAATGCATTTAAGCTCTTTTTTTTTTTTAAGGCACTGAATTTTAAGGGAAAGACAAAAATATAAAGCAGCAGTTAGAAGAATGTGTTTGGTCTCTAAATAAAGTAAAAAGACAGGTACACTATGGTGCAAATGTTTATGTCCCCCCTCCCGACCAAAATTCCTCTATCCAAACCCTTACCATAAAGGTGATGATATTAGAAAGTGGGACCAACTGGGATGATTTGGTCATGGGGGCAGAGCCCTCATAAGTGAGATCAGTACCCCTATAAAAGAGGCTTGAGAGTTCTCTAATCCAAAGTAGGCCCTCACCAGACACTGAGTCTTCCAGAGCTTTGATCTTGGGATCTCCAGCTTCCAGAATTATGAGCAATACAGTTCTGTTGTTTACTTGCCACCTATTTTGTGGTATTTTGTTATAGCAGTCCAAAGAGATTCAGACAATGTATTTAGGGTTTGAATTTAATTTTGCCAACCATGAAGTTTTATCTGAGACGGAGCCTCATGGAGGTATGCCAGATCTGCCCAGAAGAAATCAGTTTCTGGATGCAATGTAGTATAGTAAAATGAACACTAGATTTAGACTCACAGGATCTCTTGCATGGTCTTAAACTTGAAGTCCCCAAGTTATATAATATTGAGGAAGTTTGTTGACCTATCTGGATCTCATTTCTCTCATCCGTAAAATCTAAATCATAATATAGCTGCATCAGTATAACATGAAAATTAAATACAACTATGGTTACAAAAAGTGCTTTAGAAAAAAATATTGTATGATAGACACCTTTTTGAAATATTTCCTGCTCTGTAGTAATAAACATCTATGTTCTCCCTATATCATAGTTATTTGTGGTAGCTATAAAGCAGTAATGGATATTTAGCAAATGCAAAATTAGATTTCCTCAGATTGCTAGAGTATAGTAAAGATTCTTAGAAACATAACCACCTATCTGAAATATTACATCTTTTAATCTTAAAATGTTAAAAGAGAGTATTGCTTTAAAATAAGTTGTTTTTCAGTGGCAATGATACCAATAAATCTCAAGAAATCTTTAACTGACACTAGAACAGAAAACCAAACACCACATGTTCTCACTCATAAGTGGGTGTTGAACAATGAGAACACATGAACACAGGGAGGGGAACATCACACACCGGGGCCTGTTGGGGTGTTGTAGGTAGAGGAGGGATAGCAGGTAGTGGGGGTTGGGGAGGGATAGCATTAGAAGAAATACCTAATGTAGATGAAGGGGTGATGGATACAGCACACCACCACGGCACAGGTATATCAATGTAACAAACCTGTACATTCTGCACATGTACCCCAGAACTTAAAGTATCATAAAAAATAAAAATTTAAAAAAAAGAAATCTTTAGGGGCAATGAGAAGACAATATGCCAAACAAAGAGGGCAGCAGAAATGGAAATGTTTTTGAATTTAGTAAAATAGTACAATGTCATTCTAACTATGGATACCAGAGAATATCAATAGATATTAGCTTACATTCGTAATTCAATAAAATGTAATGTTATATCCCTTTTTAATCAGAGAACTGTAACCATTGTAATTGATTAAATTAGATGTGTATGAATAATGGAAGTGATGAAATACAATAAATGGGAAATTATCACTGTGTTTTAATCACAAAAGACCCAGATATTTAGTTCCCAAATCAGAAAGCAGATAAACCATTTAAAAATTAATATTAAATGTTTGAAATTGTACAATTTTTCATCCTAAAATGCATATTTGTCCAAATGCAGTAGATGTAAACCTATCAAATTTATATTCAGTTCACCTCCAAATTCTGGCTAACTGCATAATTCATCCAGTAGTTTCATTTAATTAAACTATATTTCTGAAACCACATATATTATGCTGTATGATAAATAGCTATGCTATCTTTTTCTAATACATGCCATAGGAAGAAAAGTAACAAATAACCTACCATGTCATATCCCAAAGGATTCTGTGTCCACTTTCACCTTCAGCAACTCACTAGTAGCATCAGCACACTGCCTGGCTTTCCTCGTCAAGCATGTTGCATGTAACACAACTCATTTCAGTGTTTCACATCCAAAAGGGAAAAGTAAATATTCTTAAGGCTCATGGATAGGCGCTAATTGAAACTTATTATTCTGGCCAGTAGCAAACACTCTAATGAAGTATGCTGTATTCTTTCCAATGCAAAACACTCACCTCCAGTTACCATCATTTTTATGTTTACACTTGAGTCATGAAAATGGTCAAACATACTTCTGCAGGTAAGTGTGTACTTGTTGAAGAATACTGCAAAGAGAAAATAAACGTCAACACTTTTATTTTAGTGATTGGACATATTTAAATCTTTTCTGTTTTACAAAATATGCGGAGACAGTTTTTTTTTTTCTCTTTATTTCCTTTGAATATATTTACTAAGAATTTACCTCTTGGAAAATTGAAAGAATGTATTATTTCTTTTAAAGGAATTATCAGACCTAACACAATTCTTGGAATGCATTAATTTCAAGATTTATTTAATAAATAGTACCATCCAAATATATTTAAAATTAAGCACGGTGCCCATAAAGATACCATAAATATTCATGATGACCACCAAATATTCTGAATGCCTTTAACTTGAATTGAAAGTTTCCATAGCATTCATCATTGCTATTTCACAATACATCAACCTTGCTTTACATATCTGAGAAATACTTCAGCATGAACAGCTAACTTATTGAAACCAAAAGATGTGGTACAGGGTAGGAAAGAGCAAATATACTACTCCCTGTTTGAAAACTCAGTTTTCTTATCTGTGAGACAAGAGTTGAGAGCCTTAAAATTGCTTGCTTATAAGAAGGCGTACAGTACCAGAGGGGATGTGAAAGAGATTCTCAGTTAGCTTTCACTGATGTCCATTGTCCTCCTTTTCAGCAGGAAAAATATTTACCTGGGAAGATTTTCCAACATGCTTTGTAGCTAGGCTAGGTGACCAAATTCTCACCCATATTGGCCTTTATCTTTCATCTATCAAAGCATAAGCCTGTCCATGCATAAGTTTTGCTGTGAAAGACTCTGCAAATAAAAGTATGCACTGTGAGTGCATCCAAGACCCATTTTTCAGTTCTATTATTCATAGAGGCATAAGTAAGGATAAAACTAAGAGGAAAGAGTTGCCTGTTAGCAGGGAAATCTTGATCTGTGAGCTTGGATGAAGATGCAATCTACTTCTAGGGATAAACTTTTCTGATTAGACTTACCTTAAGGTCTCCAATGAGTGTACAGTTTTAAGAACCTGGAGAGGCCCGTTTAAATCATGAAATCACAAGCCCAAGGTTTGATCCTCTGAAGTTTTCCTGTAGTGTGGGTGGCAAAGCAGTCTTTTCCTGATGTCATTTCAAGAAGACCCAATTTTTAGATTTTAGATAGTGAAGGATTTGGTTGCCCTCAGTTCCTGGATCATGAAAAGCTCTGTTTACCTGGTGAAGACACACTAGCATAATTTATTAAATCCTTGCAGCATTTAGTCATATTATAGTTTAGGATTGGACAATACATACAGTTCTATTACTAGGAGGATAGACCTTCCAGTGACTGTGCCTTAAGGAGTCAATTTACATCTTCCACTGGAAGTGGATCTGATGTAATTAAACCACAATATCTTTGATCAAGGCATTCCTAAATTTATTTAACTTTGCCTAATGCCATCGTATCTGATGTTCTTTAATTGTTTTCACAACTTTTCCAGTGAAACAAATATCTTTATCACTGAAGAATAATTATTTATTTTGCCAAAGTAATCATTAAAATGTTATAGAAAGCAAAATCCTTTATTCGTTGATAGAGCCTCAGTTTTCTAATCAAAAGACCTAATAAAGGTAGCCTGAGAAATAATATGTTCTCTTCTCTTTGCATTTCTTTTTTTTTTTCCAGTTTACTCAAAAGGAGTATAAAATTTTTACTATCTCTTCTTAAAACAACACAAAAATCTTGTTTAAATGAAAAAGACAAATTTTACTTTTGAATTAGTGTAACTGCTTACAAATACTTTCCTCATCTGAACTTTCTAAATTCATTGTTTTGTGTATATCTTATTAATTTTTTTAATTTGAAACAAAATTTAAGTAACTTTTTAACTATACAAAATTAATTTTTCCAGAAAACACACTTTTATCCCTTTACAATTTTTCTCCCCAAAACACATCTTGCTTTTCTTTATATACTGTGTATACAACGTTGTTTTCCTTATACCATGCAGATTTTACTGTATATATAAACTGCATTTTCAACTCTTAGTAAGCCTAATTTCTCGTGAAAATCTGGGAAATAAGTTTGAATTCTTTTATATCAGTATTTGTAGATATAAACCAATTCATAATTATTTTAGAAATATATGCTTTCCCAAATTTATTCTTATTAACAGATAAAAATATATTTATCTTTTCTATACTATATAACAATAACATGCCAAATTATATAAATATAAACTTGTTTCATAATTAATATTTTAGTATTTTAACTTATTTATAAATGACCCATACATTTGATGATTATCTATTACTTAATTTAATATAGCATAACTTTAAAATTTTAAATTACTGAAAATAATTTTGAAACTGTTATACAGGTGCCCTCCCTGATATCTTTCCCAGTTCTGAATCTCAGATAGCCATATAGCACCCAGAACAACTATGAAGGGCAGGGCCCACTTGGATTCTAAATTTACATAGCAGATGTAAAGCTCAGGGCAGAAAACAATTGTGAAGGCGATCCCTGGAGGATCCAACAGGCAAGGCTGCTGGGGGTGAGGGGCTAGGAGAGGAATAGCTTTAGGAAAAACACCTTAATAGTTGATGTATTGATGGGTGTAGCAAACCACCATGACAAATATATGCCTATGTAAAAACTTGCACTTTCTGCACGTGTCCCAGAACTTAAGGTGTAAAAAAAAGACACACACGAAAAAATACACTTCTGAAAGTGCAGTACTATTTCTTTGACTATTTCACTGTAATTTTAAACTACCTTTAGTAAGACTGCATCATTTCTGTAAGAATTTGCTGCTTCTGCGGCCTATGGATGCCTATGATTGGTAGAAACTGATTGGTACAAGCATTTTACAGTCTGTATACACATCCAGTTGGTTATAGTTCACTATATATGGAGAAACATTTGGGCCAAACATACAGGTAGTCAGCTTTAGGGTAAACTTAATTTAAAACTGTTCTAGGTAAACAGGTGCACATTATGCTAATTCTGTCTCTTTCATTTCGCATACCCTGCTATGAAAGCTCATTCATCCTTTTCCCATTATTTTACCTGGTGTTCGCCATTTTTTTTTAACACCTCAACTGTTCTCCTGATTTCCAGCTTTGTCTCTTGCATTCAAAAGAATATTATCCTTGTCAGAACTTACTTGAAATGCCAAGATTAGCAGACCACTTGCCTATTCCAAAAGGCATGGTAAGGAGGAGGGTCTATTCCCACAGTTAAGATCGGTTGTCATCTTCATGAGCATAAGAATTCAGTGTTATTAACTTCTAATTCTTCAGTTTCAGTCATTCAATAACATGTGGCTTTGATTATGAGATAGCTAACTAGTAACTTAGTGTGAAATAGTTTTTACAAACATAATGTAGCTGGCAGTTTAGCAGCTTCAGAAATAACACATCAGAGTCCAGAAACAATCACATCCCTCTGTACTTAGAGAGTGAGGTTCCAGTGAGATAACATGATACAGTAAAAGGCACATGGTGGAAACCAAAAGCTTATAGAAGTTTGTCCAATGCTTGACTACTTCTGAATCATTCCTTCCAACATTTGACTAACATGATATATGTCCTTTTACACTCAAATTCCATCTCTCTTTTAATGAAGCTTTCAGGATACAGCACATTTACTATTATGTACCACTCATTACAATGTGTAAGCCTGTTATTATCTTGCATTGTTTCAAAATATTGAATCCGTGTAGTAACTCCAATTAGTTTTGTGTTTCTCCAGTTCAGATGTAATGGTTATATGCTTTCTCAATCTTCTGTTCCCTTTTCCGTTTCGTTTTCCCCTTCCTTCCTTCCTTCATGCCCTCCCACCCTCTCTCCTTTCCTTCTTTCCTTTCTTCTTTCTTTCTCTTTTTTTCTTTCTCTTTCTTTCTTTCTTTCTTTCTTTCTTTCTTTCTTTCTTTCTTTCTTTCTTTCTTTCTTTCTTTCTTTCTCTCTCTCTTTCTCTCCCTTTCTTTCTTTCTTTCTTTCTTTCTTTCTTTCTTTCTTTATTTTTCATTCTTTCTATTTCTTTCTTTCCTTCCTTCCTTCCTTCCTCCCTTTGTTCTTCCTTCCTTCCTTCTTTCCTTCCTTCCCTCCTTTCTTCCTTCCTTCCTTTCTTTTGAGATACAGCCTCCATCAGTCACCCACACTGAAGTGCAGTGGCATGATCTTGGCTCACTGAAACCTCTGCTTCCCAGGTTCAAGCAGTTTTACCTACCTCAGCCTCCCTAATAGCTGAGATTACAAGCACCCACAACCACACCTGGCTAATTTTTGCATTTTTTAGTAGAGACGGAGTTTTGCCATGTTGGCCAGGCTCTTGACCTCAGGTGATCCATCTGCCTCGTCCTCCCAAAGTGTTGAGATTACTGGCGTGAGCCACTGCTCCGGTCCTTCTGTTCTTTTCAAACTGTCTACTCAAGCAAAATTGATCCACTCAGTGCTTCACAATAATATCTTTTGCAATTTGGCTTCCATATATTTTACACTGAATACTCTCTTTGAAATGTTTTCTCTCACCTCACTTTGCGTCAACACCTTTCATACTTCAAAAGCCAATTAATTAATACCTCCTACTATAAAAGAGGATCTGACCCTGTGAATATGTTATTTATCAGAAAAACATTACAGCATTTTGTTTGTATAATTTAATTTGGAAACTATACACACCCACACATATACATACCCATGCACACACAAACCCCTACTTTCTCTCATTTAACTTACTCTGTCTCTATGCTTCCACTTTCATATCTACCAAAATATCACCTACTTTGAAAATGCTAAGAAAATTAACTCACATTGAAATACCATTTTGCATACACTATGAGAGTTTTAATCTTAAAGACAGGTTTAAAAAAATACTGGCAAGGAGGTAGAGAAATGGAATGCTGATACATTTCTGATGGGAATGTAACATATTATAGCCACCTGGTAAAATAGTTTGACATTTCCTTATAAAATTAAATTTAAGGTTACTATGTGACCCAGCAATTCCACTCCTAGGTATATGCCCAATAAAATATTTTTAAATATACAAAAACTTGAACAGTAAGATTCATAGCAGCATTATTCATAATAGCCTCAAAGTGGAAACAAGCCAAGGCCCATCGTCTTATTAATACATAAAGAAAATGTTGTGTATTTATGCAGAGAACTATCATTCAGCCTTAAGAGAGAATAACGCATTGATTTGTGACACAATGAGTATAAACCTTAAAAACATTATGCCAAATGAAAGCAGCCATACAAAAATAGCCATATGGTACATGAATCCATTTATATAAAAAGTCTAAATAGGCTAAATAGGCAAATCAGTAGAGACAGAATATAAATATGTAGTTGCCAATGTCTAGGAAGAGGAAGTCTTGGTGAATAACTACAAATGGATACATGGTTTCTTTTGGTGGAATGATAATGTTCTGGAATTAGGTAATAGTAGTGAAATTAAGTAATTGCATAACTTTGTAAAAATACTAAATACCACTGAATTGTACACTTAAAAGCAAATTTTATAGTATGTGAATTATATAGCAATAAAAATGAAGTTGTATTATGGGAGAATGTTTACTTTTTGACATATTAGTGATACATTCATTGTCCATCGTGAGTACTCAAAATATTTTCTTATTCAACTGATGCATGGATAATTAGATAGTTGAATGAATTAAAGTGGTGGGATAGGGAGGTTCTTCAAAACAATCCAATCCAATTTTTATCTTTTTTATTTGTTATTTTTGCCAGGCTTCTATTGAGCATATACTTTTTTTAAGCCAATAACACCAACTATAAGAGCATAGCAGTTATGTGACTGCCAACTACAGTGCCTGCCAAAAGAAATATAAAGAATGTAAATGAATCTACCTTTTAACACTGCAACTTTTCAGTCTTTAATCTCAATTTCTCAAAGACACTCCTGGCTGTTGTAGTTAGGGCCTTGGCTGTGTAGCACTTTTTTTTTTTTTTTTTTTTTTTTTTTTAGTTTCATGGATTCAATCAATGAGTTTAATGATGTTTAACAAAAGGAATCTATAAATATGTGAGGTTGAATTTACATAATCTTGCAGGGACAAGCAGTTGAAAGTCTCCTACAGTTAGCCTTGCTGAGCAATCCCTGTTAGAATGGAAGAATTTCTTAACTTTCCCCCCACATTTTATAGCCCAACATATGTCAAGTGCAATGACTGTGCTTATTCCACTTTAATTAATCAGAAAAATTTGCAAATGATGACTAAGATGAATATGAAATAAACAAAAGCATAATATGAAGTCAGGTTATGGCAAAAGATGCTATTTTAAATATCAAAAGATTCAACATAATGTGGGGACAATTTACCTTTTACTTCTAGACTTATTAAATTGAAACAGCTAAGCTTATTTCACATAATAACCGCATTGGATTCAGATATCTTCATATCTCAATCCTTTTTAAGACTTAAATAAGCTGAATCATCTCCAGGACTAAGTAATGGTATTGCCGACTGCTGCACTTCTTTCCATTAAAGATTTTTTTAATTTGCTCATGACAGGTAGCTGAAGTATATTTTAAATTAGTGTTAGTTTTTCTTTCTACTTTGTTGGTAGGGATTTCATATCCTTTCACTCATATCAATTTTTATCGAACATGCAAAAGCATTGCAGGGAAATGAGCAAACTGCATAAATGATAGTCATTTATTGAGATGGCAAAATCTCCTTAGCCAAGCACTTCTCTTTAGTATAGTGTAATTTAGTATAGTTTAATTTTGTATTGGGAAACAAAGCTGACCTCATGTTTGTGTTATAGAATTTGAATTTGCATGTATGCAATTCAGTAAAACAGTATAATCCCATCTACATTTTATAATCACAGCCTTTCAAAAAGAAATTTGACAAAGTAGTTATTAGTATTATTAAGAGATGTTCCAACACGCAACGGTTTTATATATGACATATAGTACAGGCAGTGAAATAAATATTTTAGTCAACAATTATGCTCTTTATCCCACTCAATTACTTTCTTTTTAATTTTAGCTGTCATCCGTTAAACTTTTGTTCACAATGCTGAGTAGAAAATATCCTAAAACAAACTATTTTCATAAACCTATCTCTATGTTTTTTATTTTTCCTGTTACAAATGATGTATAAAGAAACATTGCATCATGAATCTTTGCTGATGAATATAATATTTATCAGGAAATTAGGTAAATGATCAAACTAGGTAGACGTAAATATTTGTTAAGTCAGTTTAAGTATAGAGTGCCATCTTAGAGTAATCAAAACTCAATGGATTAAAATCGTGGTTATGTCCTTTATTATCTATGTGTTCATGAAAAAAATTATGTAATCTTTCTTGAAGCTTGGTATCCTAACCTTTAAAAAAAATACCAAAATTTAGGGAAAATAGAACAGTGTTTGAGAATCATGAAAAAAAAAAATAATTTAGTTTAGTGCCTGATAAATAACAGCCTTCCAGCAAATGTTCCCACCTCACTCCCTTTCTTCCCCTCCCTTGCTTTCTTTGCTTTCTCCCCATCCCTTTCTTTTCCTTCCTTCCTTCCTTCTTTCCTTCCTTCCTTCCTTTCTCCCCACTTCCTCCCCTCCTCCCCTCTCCCTTCCCTTCCCTTCCCTTCCCTCCCCTCCCCCTCCCCCCCCTCCCCCCCCCCCCCCCCTCCCCCCCCTCCACCTCCCCTCCCCTCCCCTCCCCTCCCCTCTCCTTCCCTTCCCTTCCCTTCATTTCCTTCCCTTCCTTCTTGAATTTATTTATTTAATTTGCTAGCTAGCAGGACCATTTTATCACCTCATAAGGACCTAAACACCCCAAATTATGGCCATCTCATTCTATATTCTAGTAAAACAATAACACAAATTTAGGAGATGGTTTTATATATAATATGTTATTATAGGCTATATATTAAGTTATTTGGCTATTTAATTCAGGTAACCCATCATTTCTTAAAAGCCATCGAGTGTTGTTTATAATACTTAAGTGAAAAATGTAACCAATAGGATGTTTTCAGTTGAATATTAAACTTAGCAATAAATCGCAAGGGCTTTGTAGACATTTATGAACATAAACATTGAACATAAATGTAGACATTTATGAACATAAACATATGAACAAAAAACATCCTTCAGGTTTTTTTTTTTTTTCCACACACCAGAAAACTCTGGAGACCTTTAAAAAGAGAGTCTCTAATGTGTTGTCAATTAAATGGCATTGGCTACTTGATCCTTATAGGAGTGTACTAGGTCTCTGTTTATGGTTGTGGTTTTACCAGAAAACTTAACAAAACGTTATGTTGCTGTTAACAAATATTTGATAATCAGTATTATCATTTACCAGAGAATAAATGATTAAATGCATAAAATCCAATATTGCCACCTATTCTCTACTGAAACGTCTATATTGACAACACCCTCTACTTACACAATGGCTGCATTGAGTTAAATATTATCTTGAAATTATTCTTTGGAAAACTCATGGCTCTCAGATGCTGGAACCTCTATGCATAATCCATTTTCATAATTCACGATTCTAAGGAAGTTGCTCCAAGTCTAGGGTAGAGAATCTGTTATGAAAAGTTAGAGAGGAGAGGGCATCACTTTTAGGAGATTTTTTTTTTTTTTTGTCAAAAACATGGGCTTTTTACCAACAAGATATTTTTGTTGTTTTTGTTTCAGACTTCAGATTTTACTGAAATATTTTGAATTCCCAATCAAAACCCTCTATTAATTTTAAATTTATACTGGATAGAGGGAGGGTTGAGACAGGTAGATTGGTTAGACTGAGCTCTATATTTTATTTTACGAGTGTTTGTCCTTATACTTCTTTGAAGCAATCAACAATAATGTTAAAGTCATTCTAGGCTGCAGCAAGCAGTTCTTAGACTAGGAGTGTTTTATTTTGCTTTTAATTTGCATTTAGGCTGTATCTTACTCCAGCTGAGAAGTAGTACTCTTACTTCAGTAAGTGAAACAACACAATTGTTTACGTGTCTGAAATTGTTACATGTTAGTATTATCATGTCTGTTAGGAATCTTGAAATAAGTAAGTTTAACAAATTGATTCAATATTGAGTCTCTTTGAATTTAATGAAACCTAAATTGTACAGAATAATACTTGAAGCTTTAATTAGAGGCTAATTTCAGGTCACTAAATCATTTTACTTATATCAGGGCATCACACACAGGATGGAATGATGATACGCTGTAATGTTTTGGATAGGATTACTTTGGTTTTCACACAGTTAAAAGGTTTGCTTCCATGATCACCAAGGACAGAGGGACCAGAGCCCAGTCTTTCAGGAAATGATACTTTTGTTGACCTCCTACTCTGCACAAAACTGTGGAATGTCTAGGTTGAAAAAAAAAAAAAGACACTTTTTCTTCCCTGTGTAGATTAAGGGCAAATCAGGAGAGAACATATAATGCAGTAATGCAGGCAATTAAAGGACAAAAGCAATATGATTTGTTAATTACTACAAGAATGTAACATAAAAGTGAAAAAGTACATCAGTGAAGGTTAACTTAAATCTTACATTGTGAAACAGGCTATAATCACATAATTAAGCTGAATTACTTGGAGATGTCAAATACTTCTTTCTTATCTCAAATCTTTTGCCCACTGTGACCTTCCCTGTGTCCTATTAGCCTGTTACTTAAAGTATTTTAAATTTACAGAATGGCTCAATGGCATCTTTCTTTAAGTCTCCTCTGAAATACCCACACGCAGAAGTAAATGTTTCCTGCTTTGTGCTCCATTAGCGCCAAGTACAATGTTTTTATCCTATAACTACTTAGATATTTATTCGTCATTCCATCTTGACCTTGAGCCCCTAGAAGGCAAATTTTGCACCATTTATTCTGGATACACATTAGCTAATACATGCTCCCAGACTTTACTCTTCTACCGAAACCCCAGTGTATATATTGGGAATTGTCATCTCCCCACACTTTCTCTGGGGGAGTTAACTAGATTCTATTATTTTAATTGCACTCCAAGACTATTCAGGTTATACCTGTAACTCCAATTTCAGCACTTGCTCTGAGATTTGACTTATAGTCAACTGTCTACCTAACATCTCTACTTGGGCGCCATATGGATGTCTCTATCTTCACAGTTTGTAAACTGTACTAATTTTCCCCATAAAACTATAATCTCTATTTACATTGCTGCTTAATCCAACACATTTGAAGCATCCTTGATTCTTCTCTTATTCATTACACAAAATTTATCACCAACTCTGTATAATTACACTTTCAAAATTCATCTTCTCCTTAATCCTCATCGTCATTGCCACCAACTAACATCCTCTAATAGTGTTCTTTCTTTTTTTTTTTTTCATTCACCG
Organism: Sapajus apella; assembly: GCF_009761245.1. NCBI lineage: Eukaryota > Metazoa > Chordata > Mammalia > Primates > Cebidae > Sapajus > Sapajus apella. The sequence goes on from NW_022436945.1 coordinate 19,751,670, forward strand.
ACTTTCTTTTGCCGTGGCCTCTTTCACAGACTTATCACTTTGTAAGACTCCCAACTCAGTACTTATGCATATGCGGTTCTACCAGAAAACCTCAAATATGAATTCCTGGGCATGGCCAGTTCCTTCTCTTCATTCAGCTTTCAGCTTAATATTGCTTCCCTATTGAAGATACTAAGCCACCTAATCTGTACTGTAATTCACTCTTAGCCAGTTTTTTCCTTTATTTGCTTCCTTCGTCACACTTAAAAATTTCATTATTTTGCATTTATACTTTATTATTTAATGTTTATTTCCCCATTAGAATTTAAGAGCTATGAAGATAGTATTCATTTCAACACTATTTAACAAGCACCTAATGCAAAGGTGATTCAATGGGAACTGCATAAATATTTGTTAAAAAGGTGAGTGCATATATTTGAAAATAAGGGAAATACTATCATCAAAAGAAGATTAGTAGAATGAACTAGAATAAACATGCTACAACACAAGCCCCATAAAGACAATTTCATTTTGTTTTAATTACCATATCTTCTTGTTTAGGGAACATTTTGGCATGTTGTAGGTGCTCAATAAAAATGTGCTGAATAAATGAATGAGTTTGAAAGGCAAATGTATAATTTTGAATGACAGCATAAATGCTGAGATCTGCTTCCAAGCTAAATAAGAATTAAATCCTTTCTCTGTTCCATATACATTATGGATAAAGATACTTTCATTTTCTGCAAAAGTTCTGTTAAGCATTTTCTTTGCCTTATATGTCAAAGAATAAAAGAGGTAAAAACGGGTTTATTTGTGGGTCACTGAATAAGATAATGTAATCAAGGTAATGAAGAAGCCTGAAATAACTTTAAAATCAAGGAAACCAGTAATAAATATACTAACCATCAGAATGATATTCACGGATGAGAAAAAAAAGGAAAATGTTTTAAATTTCAATCTGCAAGTAATGAGAAGAAAAAGCAAAAATTTCAAAACATCTAAACTATATGTTTTGGGATATTAAATTTCTATAAAGATTGATTTTCTGTCATTTTATAAGACAGTTATTCAAACTGAAACTTTACAACAGTTTTGGCATTTATGTTTTCTAAAAGTCAATACTTCATATTAGATTCATTTACCCCAATTGTTTCTTTCCACTCATTCCATCAGACGATAAAAAAAGATTTTTAAGAAAGCAAATGAGCTTTGAAGAATTCACAACGGAAAAAACCAAAAGAGTGAACAGTGTAAGGGCAAAATAATCTTTGGTTCTGGTTTACCTTTTAAATGATCCACAGTTCTTAATCTGATATCATTTTCAAAAGAAGGAAATAAATACCTTTTATATAATCAAATGCCCCTCTAATTTAAGTTTAATAAATATTATACAAATCACCTTTGAAATAATAAATATCTCATCATGACTTAAACTACAACTTTTCAAAAAGGAGATAGGCCTGACCCACTTGTTCACAGCTGTAATCACGGCACTTTGAAAGGCTGAGGTGGAAGGATTACTTAAGCTCATGATTTCCAGACCAGTCTGGGGAACACAGTGAGACCCCCATCTCTAAAAATTTTATTTTAAGGAAAATTATAGAAAATTAATATATCAAAGGAAATCAACTTTAATCATGTTTAAGCTATGTTTACTGAGGATTTCATAAAATGAGAAATTTTCCCCAACTGTCCTCAAACAGGAAAGACATGATGTGGTTTTTTATATGTTCAGTGACATTTATTGGATAGAATACTATGAGTGACACTTAGACAAATTCCATTTTTAAGCCCTAAGGTCCCTGAAATGATAACATGAAATACACTGTTTTCAATTTGTGTAACAGATGAGATTCATAAACAGTGATTTTTGTCTATTGTCAACAAGGTGCACAACATTTCTCCTTTTATTTATTTATTTATTTATTTATTTTTAAATGCATTTTAGGTTTTGAACATGAAAACAGGGAGGGGAACATCACACACCGGGGCCTGTAGTGGTGTAGGGGCTAGAGGAGGGATAGCAAAGGGTGGGGGTTAGAGGAGGGATAGCATTAGAAGAAATACCTAATGTAGATGAAGGGGTGATGGATGCAGCAAACCACTATGGCATAGGTAAGAAACCTATACATTCTGCACATGTACCCCAGAACTTAAAGCATAATAAAAAATAAAAAATAAAAAAAAAAAAGAAATCTTTAGGGGCAATGAAAAGACAAACGATAAAATGATATGCCAAACCAAGAGGGCAGCAAAAATGGAAATACTTTTGAATTTAGTAAAACAGTACAATGTCATTCTAACTATGGATACCAGAGAGTATCCATAGATATTATGCTTACATTTATAATCAACAAAATGTAATTTTATATCCCTTTTTAATCAGAGAACTGTAACCATTGTGATTGATTAAATTAGATACGTATGAATAATGGAAGTGATGAAATACAATAAATGAGAAATTATCACTGTGTTTTTTTGTTTTGTTTTGTTTTGTTTTGTCTTTATTGCATTTTAGGTTTTGGGGTACATGTGAAGAACATGCAAGATTGTGGCATAGGTACACACATGGCAGCGTGATTTGCTGCCTTCCTCCCCTTCACCTATATCTGGCATTTTTTCCCCATGCTATCTCTCCCCAACTCCCCATCCCCCGCTGTCCCTCCCCTATTTCCCCCCAACAGACCCCAGTGTGTGATGCTCCCCTCCCTGTGTCCATGTGTTCTCTTTGTTCAACACCCACCTGTGAGTGAGAACATGCGGTGTTTGATTTTCTGTTCTTGTGTCTGTTTGCTGAGAACGATGGTTTCCAGGTTCATCCATGTCCCTACAAAGGACACAAACTCATCGTTTTTGATTGCTGCATAATATTCCATGGTGTATATGTGCCACATTTTCCCTGTCCAGTCTGTCATCGATGGGCATTTGGGTTGGTTCCAGGTCTTTGCTATTGTAAACAGTGCTGCAATGAACATACATGTGCACGTGTCCTTATAGTAGAACGATTTATTATCCTTTGGATATACACCCAGTAATGGGATTGCTGGGTCAAATGGAATTTCTATTTCTAGGTCCTTGAGGAATCGCCACACTGTCTTCCACAATGGTTGAACTAATTTACACTCCCACCAACAGTGTAAAAGTGTTCCTAATTCTCCACATCCTCTCCAGCATCTGTTGTCTCCAGATTTTTTAATGATCGCCATTCTAACTGGCATGAGATGGTATCTCAATGTAGTTCTTATTGGCATTTTTCTAATGACCAATGATGATGAGCATATTTTCATATGTCTGTTGACCTCATGTATGTCTTCTTTTGTAAAGTGTCTGTTCATATCCTTTGCCCACTTTTGAATGGGCTTGTTAGTTTTTTTCTTGTAAATCTATTTTAGTTCTTTGTAGATTCTGGATATCAGCCCTTTGTCAGATGGGTAGACTGCAAAATTTTTTTCCCATTCTGTTGGTTACAGATTACACTCTAATGACTGTTTCTTTTGTTGTGCAGAAGCCCTGGAGTTTGATTACGTCCCATTTGTCTATTTTGGCTTTTGTTGCCAATGCTTTTGGTGTTTTGGTCATGAAGTCCTTGCCTACACCTATGTCCTAAATGGTTTTGCCTAGATTTTCTTCTAAGGTTTTTATGATGTTAGGTCTTATGTTTAAGTCTTTAATCCATCTGGAGTTAATTTTAGTGTAAGGTGTCAGGAAGGGGTCCAGTTTCTGCTTTCTGTACATGGCTAGCCAGTTTTCCCAGCACCATTTATTAAACAGGGAATCCTTTTCTCATTGTTTGTTTTTGTCAAGTTTGTAAAAGATCGGATAGTTGTAGATGTGTGGCATTTCCTCTGAGATCTCTGTTCTGTTCCATTGGTCTATATCTCCGTTTTGGTACCAGCACCATGCTGTTTTTATTACTGTAGCCTTGTAGTATAGTTTGAAGTCCGGTAGTGTGATGCCTCTTGCTTTGTTCTTTTTGTTTAGAATTGACTTGTCTATGTGGGCTCTCTCTTGGTTCCATATGATATTTAAGGTGTTTTTTTCCAGTTCTGTGAAGAAGGTCATTGGTAGCTTGATGGGGATAGCATTGAATCTGTAAATTGCTTAGGGCAGTATGGCCATTTTCACAATATTTATTCTTCCTAACCATGGACATGGAATGTTTCTCTGTCTGTTTGTGTCCTCTCTTATTTCATTGAGCACTGGTTTGTAGTTCTCCTTGAAAAGGTCCTTTATGTTCCTTGTTAGTTGTATTCCTAGGTATTTTATTTTCTTTGTAGCAATTGTGAATGGCAGTTCATTCTTGATTTGGCTCTTTTTAAGTCTGTTATTGTTGTATAGGAGTGCTTGTGATTTCTGCACATTGATTTTGTATCCTGAGACTTTGCTGAAGTTGCTTATCAGTTTCAGAAAATTTTGGGCTAAGACGATGGGGCCTTTTAGACATACAATCATGTTGTCTGCAAATAGAGACAATTTGGCTTCCTTCTTTCCTATTTGAATACCCTTTATTTCTTTTTCTTGCCTGATTGCTCTGGCTGGAAATATTAGTACTATATTGAATAGGAGTGTTCAGAGAGGGCATCTTTGTCTAGTGCCAGATTTCAAAGGAAATGCTTCCTGTTTTTGCCCATTCAGTATGACATTGGCTGTTGGTTTGTCATAAATAGCTTTTATTATTTTGAGATATGTTCCATCAATACCTAACTTATTGAGGGTTTTTAGCATAAAGAGCTGTTGAATTTTATCAAAGGCCTTCTCTGCATCAATTGAGATAATCATGTGGTTTTTGTCTTTGGTTCTGTTTATTTGGGGAATTACGTTTATAGACTTGCATATGTTGAACCAGCCTTGCATCCCCGGGAAAAATCCTACTTGAACATGGTGGATAATCTTTTTGATGTGCTGTTGTAATCGGTTTGCCAGTATTTTATTGACGATTTTTGCCTCTATGTTCATCATGGATATTGGCCTGAAGCTTTCTTTTCTTTCTGAATCTCTGCTGGGTTTTGGTATCAAGATGATGTTGGTCTCGTAAAATGATTTGGGAAGGATTCTCTCTTTTTGGGTTGTTCGAAATAGTTTCTGAAAGAATGGTACCAGCTCCTCTTTGTATGTCTGGTAAAATTTGGCTGTGAACCCATCTGGACCTGGGTTCTTTTTGGGTGGTAGGCTCTTAATTGCTGCCTCAACTTCAGACCTTCTTACTGGTCTATTCAGGGTTTCGACTTCTTCCTGGTTTAGGCTTGGCAGGAGGCAAGTGTCCAGGAATTTATCCATTTCTTCCAGGTTTACTAGTTTATGTGCATAGAGCTGTTTGTAATAATTTCTGCTAATGGTTTGTATTTCTGTGGACTCTGTGGTTATATCCCCTTTATCGTTTTTTATTGCAACTATTTGATTATTCTATCTTTTCTTTTTTATTAATCTGGCTAGTGTTCTATTTTGTTGATCTTTTCAAAAAACCAGCTCCTGGATTTATTGATTTTTTTGAAGGGTTTTTTTATGTCTCTGTCTCCTTCAGTTCTGCTCTGATCTTAGTTATTTCTCATCTTCTGCTAGGTTTTGAGTTGTTTTATTTATTTATTTATTTATTTATTTTAATCTTTCTCCACTAGCTCTTTCAATTTTGATGATAGGGTGTCGATTTTAGATCTCTCCTTGTTTCTCATGTGGGCATTTATTGCTATACATTTGCCTCTACGGACTGCTTTAAATGTGTCCCAGAGATTCTGATATGTTGTGTCTTCATGCTCGTTGGTTTCAAAGAACATCTTTATTTCTGCCTTCATTTAATTGTTTATCCAGTCAACATTCAAGAGCCAGTTGTTCAGTTTCCATGAAGTTGTGCAGTTCTGAATTAGTTTCTGAATTCTGAGTTCTAACTTGATTGCACTGTTGTCTGAGAGACTGTTATGATTTCCAGTCTTTTGCATTTGCTGAGGAGTGATTTACTTCCAATCATGTGGTCAATTTTAGAGTAGGTGTGATGTGGTGCTCAGAGGAATGTATACTCTATGTATTTGGAGTGGAGAGTTCTGTAAATGTCTATTAGGTTTGCTTGATCCAGGTCTGAGTTCAAGTCCTGGATATCCTTGTTAATTTTCTGCCTCGTTAATCTGTCTAATATTGACAATGGGTGTTAAAGTCTCCCACTATTCTTGTGTGGGAGTTTAAGTCTCTTTATAAATCATTAAGAACTTGCCTTATGTATCTGGGTGCTCCTGTATTGGGTGCATATATATTTAGGATCGTTAGCTCTTCTTGTTGCATTGATCCTTTTACCATTATGCAATGTCCTTCTTTGTCTCTTTTGATCTTTGTTGGTTTAAAGCGTATTTTATGAGAGATGAGAATTGCAACTCCTACTTTTTTTTTTTGCCCTCCATTTGCTTGGTAAATCTTCCTCCATCCCTTTATTTTGAGCCTTTGTGTATCCTTGCATGTGAGATGGGTTTCCTGGATACAGCACACCGATGGGTTTTGGCTTTTTATTCCATTTGCCAGTCTGTGTCTTTTGATTGGGGCATTTAGCCCATTTACATGTAGGGTTAATATTGTTATGTGTGACGTTGATCCTGCAATTTTGATACTAGCTGGGTGTTTTGCCCATTAGTTGATGCAGTTTCTTCATTGTGTTGATGCTCTTTACCATTTGATATGTTTTTGAAGTGGCTGGTACTGGTTATTCCCTTCTATGTTTAGTGCCTCTTTCAGGAGCTCTTGTAAAGCAGGGCTGGTGGTAATGAAATCTCTGAGTACTTACTTGTTTGCAAAGGATTTTATTTTTCCTTCACTTATGAAGCTTAATTTGGCTGGATATGAAATTCTGGGTTGAAAGTTCTTTTCTTTAAGGATGTTGGATATTGGCCCCCACTGTCTTCTGGCTTGTAGGGTTTCTGCTGTGAGTCTGATGGGCTTCCCTTTGTGGGTAACCTGACCTTTCTCTCTGGCTGCCCTTAGCATTTTCTCCTTCATTTCAACCCTGGTGAATCTGATGATTATGTGCCTTGGGGTTGCTCTTCTTAAGGAGTATCTTTGTGGTGTTCTCTGTATTTCCTGGGCTTGAATATTGGCCTGCCTTGCTAGGTTGGGAAAGTTTTCCAGAATAATACCCTGAAGAGTATTTTCCAGCTTGGATTCATTCTCTCTGTCACATTCAGGTACACCTATCAACCATAGATTAGGTCTTTTCACATAGTCCCATATTTCTTGGAGGCTTTGTTCATTCCTTTTTACCCTTTTTTCCGTAATCTTGCCTTCTCATTTTATTTCATTGAGTTGATCTTCGACCTCTGATATCCTTTCTTCTGCTTGGTCAATTTGGCTGTTGAAACTTGTGTATGCTTCACGAAGTTGTCGTGTTGTGTTTTTCAGCTCCGTCAATTCACTTATATTCCTCTCTAAGTTGTTTATTCTCGTTAGGATTTAGTCATATCTTTTTTCAACGTTCTTAGTTTCTTTGCATTGGGTTAGAACATGTTCTTTTAGCTCACAGAAGTTTCTTATTACCCACCTTCTGAAGCATGATTCTGTCAATTCATCACACGCATTCTCCATCCAGCCTTGTTCCTTTGCTGGTGAGGAGTTATGATCGCTTGTAGGAGAAGAGGCATTCTTTTTTTGGGTGTTTTCATCTTTTTTACGCTGGTTTCTTCCCATCTTTGTGGATTTATCCACCTGTCGTCTTTGTAGTTGTTGACTTTCAGATTGGGTCTCTGAGTGGACGTCCCATTTGTTGCTGATGAAGTTATTTCTTTCTGTTTCTTAGTTTTCCTTCTAACAGTCTGGGCCCTCTGCTGCAGTACTGCTGAGGTCCACTCCAGGCCCTGCTTGCCTGGGGATCACCTGCAGTGGCTGCAGAACAGTAAGAGTTGCTGCCAGTTTCTTCTTCTGCTATCTTTGTCCCAGAATGCCCCCCAGATATCAGTCTGAGCTCTCCTTTATGAGGTGACTCTTTGGATATATGGGGGTTAGCGAGCTGCTTGAGGAGACAGTCTGTCCTTTATAGGAGCTCAAGTGCTGAGCTGTGAGCTCCATTGTTCATTCAGAGCTGCTGGGCAGGTACGTTTATGTCTGCTGCAGTAGAACTCATAAATCCCCCCCCCTTTTTTTTCCCCAGGTGCTCTGCCCAGGGGAGTTGGGGCTTTATTTATGAGTTTCTGTTGTGCTGCTGGCTTTTTTCCAGGCTTCCCTGCCCAGCGAGGAGGCAGTCTTGTCACTGTCTGTCTGCAGAGACTTTGCTGAGCTGCTGTGGGCTCCGCCAAGCTGCCATGTGAACTTCCTTGCAGTCCCATTTATATGGGTGTAGTTAGAACTGCCTCAGCAGTGGCAACCCACCTCTGTAATGGCAGACTCTCTCTGTATTGGCGGACTGCCTCAGTAATGCAAACTACCTCCGTATGGTGGACTGCCTCAGTAATAGCAGACGCCCCTCCTCCACAGAGCTGGATCATCTTGGGTTCAGCTGTGCTTGCTGTGAAACTCTCAATCCAGAGCATTTCTGATTGCTATTTTTTGTGGGGGTGGGACCAGCCGAGTCTGATCACCTGGGTCCTTGCCTCAGAGCCCCATTTTTCTTTTTCTTTTCTTAGTTGAACAGTTGATTCTGTCTTCCAGCTATTCCAGTCACCTGTTGAAAATGCACTGGGATCTGTGTGATTTCCTGTGCGGTGACCCATTGCGCCAGCTGAAACAGCTGTGCTGAGATTCATGGAGCTTTTTTGCCTGGGAAACTCCTGGCCTGGCTTCCTGTTCCAGTCCCCTTTTTAATCAGATGAATGGGTGACTCTGTCTCCCAGGAGCTCCAATTGCCAGCAAAAAAGGTGCCCAGATCCATGTATTTTGTACAGAGAACTGTTGTGCTGGGGTGCCAGCAAAACAGCCGCGCCAGCGAAAACAGTCCCTGGGGCCAAACCAACCACGCTGACAACCTGTGGGCCTCCTCTGCCTGGGAATCTCCTGGTCTGTGGCCAATAAAAATGCCTCTGGAAATGTGGCATCCACTCACCCTCCGCACTTTTGCTGGGAGCTGCAATCCTCTTTAAACATTACATTATTTAAACATAACTAAACATTTCTCTTTAAAGCTAAAATCATATAATAAGATTTTATTAAGTTACTTGGTAAATTTTTTATAGTAAATTGTTTTATGGAATCTTACTTTGGGGACCACGGCTTACTGTTTACCTTTTGAATACCAGCCTTTGCCTAAATCATCTGAAAAATTGTAGATTTTCAGCCATAAATAGAATAATATGATTTTGTCAAAATGAAGTAATTTAAATTTAAAAGCAACAGTTTTGTTTCAATTTTTAAGACTGTCATTTAGCTTTCCTGTTGTTGTCAATGTATGTATTCTTTTAACTGACAAATAAAAATAATAATATATATGTGTCATATACAACATGTTGTGAAATATGTATACATTGGGAAATAGCCAAGTTATATTTATTAAAATATGCATTATCTCACATACTTATTTGTTTTGTGTGTTGAGAACACATAAAATCTACACTAAATGATACTGGAAAATAATATACTTTGCCATTAACTATAGTTACAATATTGTACATTAGATCCTTTCTTTTTTCCTTCCTTCCTTCCTTCCTTCCTTCCTTCCTTCCTTCCTTCCTTCTTTTCTTTTCCTTCTTTCCTTCCTTCCTTCTCTTTCTCTCTTTCTCTCCTTCTCTCCTTCTGTCTTTCTCTCATTCTTTCTTTCTTGGATGGAGTCTAACTCTGTAACCCAGGCTAAAGGGCAGTGGCATGATCTCAGCTGACTGCAACCTCCAGCCTCCCAGGTTCAGGAAATTCTCCTGCCTCAGCCTCCTGACTAACTGAGATTACAGGTGCATGCCTCCAGACCTAGCTAATTTTTGTATTTTTTTTTAGTAGAAATGGGTTTCACTATGTTGGCCAGGGTGATCTCAAACTTCTGCCCTCAAGTGATCCACCTGCCTCAACCTCCCAAAGTGCTGGGATGACAGGCGTGAGCCACTGCACCTGGCCCCCAAACTTATTTCTCTTTACAAGAAACTGTGTATTCTTTGACCAATGTCCTCTCAAGTCTTCCAACACCTACCTCCCAAGTCCCTGGTAACTATGATTCTTCTCCATATTTCCATAAGGTCAACTTTTAAGATTCCAAATATAAGTGTCTTTCTGTGCCTGGTTTATTTCACTTATGTTCTCCAGGTTCATCCATGTTCTTGTCAGTGACAGAATTTCCTCATTTTTAAGGCTGAATAGTATACCATTTTTGTATATGTGCTACATTGTCTTCATCCACTGATGGACATGTAGGTTGATTATGTATCCTGGCTAATGTGAATACTGGTGGAATACATGTGGAAGTGCATGTATCTCTTCATCATTTTGTTGTTGTTTTCCTAGGGTATATAACCAGTGATGGGATTGCTGAATTTTAAGGTAGTTCTGTTTACTTGATAAAGACATGTTTATCAAGTCTTTTGTCTATTTTTAAACTAGGGTATTGTTTTCTTGCCTTTGGGTTATCTAAGCTCCTCATATATTATGGATATTAATTGCTCATTAGCAATATGATTTACAATATTTTCTCCCTTTTCGTGGGTTATGCCTTCATTCTGTTGATTGTTTCTTTTTCTGTGCAAAAGTCTTTTAGTTTGATGTAATCTTATTTGTCTATTTCTCTTTTTCTTACCTGTGCTTTGGGGTTATATCCAAAAAATCATTTCCCAAACTAATATAATGGAGCTTTTCACCCAAGTTTCCTTCTAGGAGTTTTATAGTTTCAGGTTTTATGTCTTAAGTCTTTCATTTTGAGTTGATTTTTGAGTATGGTGTCAAAAATCAATGAACCATAAATGTATAGGTTTCTTTCTAGGCCCTCTATTTTGTTCCATTGGTCTGTTTGTCTATTTTTATGCCAGTATCATGTTGTTTTAATAACTGTAGCTTTGTATTATATTTGACATCAGGTAGTATGGTGTCTTCAGTTTTAATCCTTTTTCTCAAGATTACTTTGGCTTTTTGGAGTTGTTTATGCATACATACAAATGTAAGAATATTTTTCTATTTCGGTGAAAAAAATGCCATTGACAATTTGACAGCAATTTCATTAAATCTGTAGATCACTTTGGATAGTATGGACACTATAACAGTTTTAATTTTTCCAATTTATGAACACCAAATATCTTTCCATTTATATCTTCCAATTATTTCATCAGTGGTTTATAGTTTTCAGTGTACAGGTCTTTTACCTGCTTCATTACATTTATTCATAAATAATTCTTTTGGAGCTACTGTAAATAGGATTGCTTTCTTGATTTTTTTTTTCTCAAATAGTCTGTTGTTAGTATATGGAAACACTGCTGATTTTTGTTTGGTGGTGTTGTATTCTGCAATTTATTTATTAATTCCAAGAATATTTTTGCTGAAGTTTTTAGGATTATATATATATTATATTTTTCATATAATTAACATATAAAACCATGCCATCTGCAAGAAGGGACAATTTAATCTCTTTCTTTCTATTTGGATGCCTTTTACTCTTTCTTTTATTAATTACTTAAGCCAAAATATCCAATACTATGATAAATAGAAGTGGCAAGAATAGGCGTTCTTTTCATATTTCTGATCTTAGAGGAAAAGTTTTCAACTTTTCACTATGTAGTACAATGTAAACGGTGAGTTTTTCATATATGGCTTCTACTGTGTTGTGGTACATTCCTTCCATATAAAATTTCTTGAGAGTTTTTATCATGAAAGGATTTGAATTTTGCCAAATGTGTTTTTGGCCTCTTGAAATAATCTATTGGTCTTTCTTCTCTTATTATTGTGTATCAGCTTTATAGACTTGCATAATTGAACCAGTCTTGAATCACAGACATAAATCCCGATTGATTACGGCGAATAATCCTTTTAATGTAATATTAAATGTGGTGTTCTGGCATGTTTGCATGTACATTTGTCAGGAATACTGGCTTGAAAATTTCTTTTCTTTTAGTGTCCTTGTCTGACATTGATATTTGAGTAATGCTGGTGATGTGTAATGAGTTTAGAAGTATTTCCTCTTCTTCATTTTTCTTGGAAGATTTTGAGAAAGATTGATATTCTTCTTCTTTATATATTTAGTAGAATTCACCAATAAAGCTGTCAGGTCCTGAGCTTCTCTTTTAATGAGAAATTTATTTTTGCTGAATAAATCTTCTTATTTTTTTGGTCTGTCAGATTTTCTATTTCTTCATGATTCAATCTTGATAAGTTGCATATGTCTAGAAATTTCTTCTAAATAGTTTAATTTTTTGATATATAATTGTTTTATGATAATATCTTTTGAGACTTTATATTTCTGTGATATTAGTTGTAATGTCTCCTCTTTCACTTTTGATTTTCTTTCTTTGTATCTTCTCACTTTTTCTCTTCACTAATATAGCTAAAATTTGTGAACTTTGTTTTTCTTTTTAGAAAATAACACCTACTTTCATTGATGTTTTCTCTTTTTTTCTGGCCTCTATTTTGTTTCTGCTCTGAACTTTATTATTTCCTGCTAACTCTGGGCTTTGTTCTTCTTTTTCTAGTTCCTTGATGAGTAATGCTGGATTGTTTTTGAGATTATTTATCTTCTTTTAATATAGGGGTATATTGCTATAAACATTCCTTGTAGAACTGCTTTTGCTGCACTCCATAAGTTTTGATATGTTGTGTTTCCATTTTTTGTTAGTCTCACAATATTTTTAATTTTTAAAAAACTTTATTCTTTGATTCATAGATTGTTGGAGACCCTGCAGTTTAATTTCTACATAATTGTAGAAATTAGGGAGTAATGTCACACACACACATATATATATATATTGGCATCTACATTGAAGGAAAAATTAAATACAGCAATTATTAATAGATATTAAAATTATTATATCCTTTTGATAATTGTTAAAAATTGCATCCTTTTTACAAATTGACCCTTTTTTATTATATCATTAATCTGTATTAAATATATATATATATATATATATATATATATACATATATATTCTTTGTTTTTAAAGTACTAGGCTTAAAGTCTATTTTATCTTATGTAAATATAGCTACTTCTGCTCACTTTTGATTTCCATTTGTATGATATACCTTTTTTCATCCCATCACTTTTAGTCTACATGTACAATTAAAGCTGAAATGAGCCTCTTATAGGCAACATATACTTGGCCTTAATTTTTAAAAATTCATTTAGCCAGTCATGACTTTTAATTGAATAATATAATTCCTTTACATTCACGGTAATTATTGATAGGAAGGACTTACTACTGTCATTTTATTCGTTGTGTTCTTGTTGTTTCGTAGATTCTTTTTTTCTTTCTTCATCCTGCTGTTTTCTTTGGGATCAAGTGAGTTTCTCTAGCAGTATGCTCTCATTTATAACTTTTTCTCTTTTTATATTCATTATAGGGTTTTTGCTTTGTGGATGCCATGAGGCTTTCAAAAATATATATAGTTAGATCACACTATTTTTAAGCTGACATCATCTGAACTTTTATTACATACAATGAATATATTTTACTCCATCTCCCTCTGCATTTTGAATTTTCAAAGTCACAATTTACATTTTTTATATTATGCATCACTTGAAAAATTACTGTAGCTCTTTAAAAATAATTTCAGGCTTTAACCTTTAAAGTAAGATAGAAGTGATTCATACACCACCATTACAGTATTAGAATATACTTAAATTAATTATATACTTACTTTTACCAGTGAGTTTTATACTTTCATATAGTTTCAAATTACTAATTCCTGTCCTTTGCTTTCACTTTGAAAAGCTGTCTTTGGCATATCTTGAAGAATGGTCTAATGGGTGACTTTTGTCAGCTTCTGTCTGTCTAGAAAAGCCTTTATCCCATTTTCATTTCTGAAGAACAGCTTAGCTTGGTAATGTATTCTTGGTTGATAGATTTTTTTTCTTTAGCATTTTTTGAATACGGTAGTCCTTTCTCATCCACCATCTTGCTCTCCATGGTTTCAGTTGCTTGTGGTCCACAGTGTTCCAGACATATTAAATAAAATATTCTAATTATTTAATTCATATGTTTGAAGTTGCATGTCATTCTGAGTAGCATAATGAAGTTTCATGTCATCGTTCTCCATCCTACTCAAGACGTGAATCTTCCCTTTGTCTTGTATGGCCATATTGGACACTCTACCCACATATTACTGCATAGGAAAAGTGTGGTGCATACAAGATTTGGTATTATTTGCAGATTCAGGCATCCACTGGGAGTCTTGAAATATATCCCTAATGAATAATGTGGAAACTACTGTACATCATCCTGTTCTCTGTTGGGATGTAAGTTTACTGCTAAAATGTCTGTTGCTAGCCTTACTAAAACCCCCTTATATATAATATGTTTTCTTTATCTTTATGTTTTTAGGATACTCTCTGTTTTTAATATTTGTCTGTTTTAATATGCCTTGGTATTGTCTTGTATGGATTAAATATGATTGAACATCTTTAAATTTCCTAGATATGGATATTTATAACTTTTCCAGATTTGGAAACTTTTTAGCTATTTTTTTAAAATAATAAGTATTCTGTTCCTTTGTCTCTCTCTTTCTCCTTTAAATTCTATACTTTGAATATTTGCTCTTGTGATGTTGTTCCATAAATTTTATAAATTTTCTTTATTCTTTTATTTTCCCCAAGTATATATTTTCAAATAAACCATCTTTGCTGTAAATATTTTTTCTGCTCCTTGCTCATTCTGCTGCTGATAGTTCTATTGCATTTTTAATTTCCTTCATATTTTTTTCAGCTCCAGAGCTTCTGCTTTATTTACATATGTTTGGCTTTCTGTTAAATTTCTCACTTTATTCATTGTTTATTATTTATCTAACATAACTAGATTGTTTCTCTGTATTTTCTTGAAATTTGCTGAGCTTTTTAAAAGCAATTATGAATTCTTCTTCAGGTAGTTTACTGATCTCTATCTTTTTTGAGTCTTTTACTAGTGTTTTACTTTATTTAGTGCAACCACGTGGTGACTGCACATTTGACAATGTAAGAACTTATTTCAGTCTTTGAATACTGGTTTTGTCTGGGCAAGCCAGTATGCTTATCTAGAGATTTGGGGCAGGTCATCTTGAATGGCCCACAAACAGACTTGCTGCTGGAGTCTTCAGTATGGTATGTCCCTGAATTAGAAGAGGGGTGAGCTTGTAAGCTGCACTTACTGAAATGGGACTGTTTTTTAGCTCTCCAAAGGTGGGTCTCAACCTGTATTCATGGTAGCCTCCCTGAAGCTTAGGTCCACAGGGGCTGATCTTGCACTGAGCCAGGCCTTAAGCCTGAGTCTGCATGGGTTGATCACATGTTGGGATGGGGCCTGGAGCCTGAATCCATAGTGGCTGGATTGTCACTACCTTTACTGATGTGTGCCTGACTTTGGTCTGCTGTAGCAGATCTTAGCTCTTGGTCCACTGGAGTATATGGCCATAGGGGGCATCCTAGAACCTGGGACTGGCCTAATGCTAATGCAGGAATAAAGCCTGTGACCATAGTGGCTGGTCTGGAGCTTGGAATTACGTGTGCTAGCCTAATACCTGTAGCCACAAAACCTAGTCTGGAGGCTGGAACCATGGAAGCTTGCCTAGAGGCTGGATATGAAGGTGCTGGCCTGAAGGCTGAGTCTGTGAGGGCTGGCCTAGATCCTGGAGCTATGTGTGCTGGCCTGGGACTTGGGTTTATAGGAAAAGTCCTGAAGCTTAAGCCTATGGGGCCCAGTCCATCATTGAGGTTTATTGGGATGAGATGAAACCTTAAATCTGCTAAAGTAGGCCTGGTCCCTGAGTCTGCTAGAGTGCGGGGCTATAGGGGCTGGCCTGAATGGTGGGGTCACATAGACCAGCTAGGCACTGAGCAGGTCTGGAGCTTTGTCTGCTATGGGTGCCAGCTTGGTGCCTAAGGCCAGGGGTGCTGACATGGCACTGGGATAGACCTGAAGCCTAAGGCTCTATAGGCTGACCCTAGGCTAGTCTGGAACCTGGGGGCCAGACCTGGAGCCTCTATCCACAGCGACTGCCCTAGAGTTAGAGTTTTTGGTATTTGGCTTGGTCCTGGAGTAGGTCTAAATTTCTGGCCCACTGAGGCCAACACAGTTGTGAAATTCCTGGTGGTTGTGTAGGTCCAAAGGCAGTATTCCTCATGTATATCTCATACCTGGGGTGGTAGTATCTGGCTTGATACCAGAATGTCCTTGGATGTTCAGTCCACAGGTATCGACGGAAATCTGGGACTGTGGGAACCAGCCTGGCCCTGGGTTTTACTGGTGGGTCCTGGTATTGGGGTCTGAGGCAAAGTCCAGTGCTCATTTCCCTTTCCATTTTCCAAATGGAGGTGTATCGCTTCATTCTGTACTGCCTGGGAGGGGTGGAAGGTGACACAGGTCATATAAAACTATCCTTCTTATCCTCCTCAATGCATCCTTTCTTATTTCTGTGCTATGTCAAGGTGCTATAATCTCTTATCTCGTTTCTTTAGCTCTTGTAAAAGTGTATTTGTGCATGGATAATTGTTCAAATTGATGTTTCTGTAGGGTCAGGAGCAGCAAAAAATCCTACAGGTCCAAATTTTCTTTTCTGGAGAAAATATAATAAGTAAAACCAGTAAAGATTTCCACCTTTGCCTAAGTCATCAGACTTGGCTAGTAGAGGGCCAGAGTCAGCAAGCAGGCTAATCCACTCTCATCCAGACTCATTGGTAAACAAGCAACAAGAGCTCCAGGACTGTCGAATTTCCAGACAAGTGAAAAAAATTCACATTCAGACCAAAGATGTGAGTAGTGTCATTACTATCTGAATATAGCTTTTAATTTAATTCTTTAGTCAAAAATTAACTGAAATAATTTTGTCCCCTTCTGGTTTATTGGTTTCACATCAGCATTTTGTGCTGTATAAAAGAGTCATCTAGAAACTCAAAGACTGAAAACACAACCATTTATTTAACTCAATGTTCTGCGTTTGACTGCTTGGGCTTCATTCAGCCATATGGTTTCTCTGCTGGTTTCAAACTGGAATCACTCATTCACATATCTGCTTATTTGCAGGTCACGTAGCTCTGCTTCTGGGTGTTGGCTTGTAAATTGGAGTGACAGGGGCAACTGGGATACATGTTTTTTCATTATCCAACAAGCTATCTTATGTTTACCTGCAAGAATAGAAGCTTCAAGAGGCCTTGAATCCAAAGCTGAGAACATCCACAGCATTACTTCTATCAGATTCCTTTGTCAAAGCAAGTAACAAGACAATCCCAGATTCAAGTGGCTGAGGAATAGATTCTACCTCTTGGTGGAAGATTCTGTAAAGTGTTTCAGTCACGTTTGCAGTTTATCACAAGTGTTCTGAATTTGATTTATTTTGTAATGAAAAATAATTAAAATTGGTACCTTTTAAAAAGGAAAACATGCTTAATTTCATCAAACCTTAGAAGTTTGGAGTTCTGCAATTTAGGACATAGGATTATGCAAGGTTTATAAGTTATTTTCTTTGAAAACCAGGCATAGAGGATTATAATTTGCAAATAGGCAGACTTTGGAAAAGGTCATTGATCCTTAGAAAATTGACTACCAAGTTTTTCTCTACTTACTGTTTTTGGGCTCCTTTATTCCTCCCATCCAAACACTTGTTACTTAAATATTTTATGATTATAGAGAAGAAATCATATTTTTCTTTTTTATCAAAATTGAATAAATATTTTACTATCTACTCTTACATAGTTCTTTGTCATAGTTGTCTATAGATTCATTTCCCTTTAGAAAAAAATCACAAATCAATAAATATGCCCAGGATCTTTCAAAAAAGCATTTTTGGTTCATACTCAGATAACAGATGCTCTAAGGTTTTGTAAACTACGTAACTTTCTCTCTGTAGAGTGAACAATTATAAGTGTTTTGCTTTTGGCTTATTTCCATAGCGTTTAAGAGACAAACATCTGAATTATATTATGTGTGGTATTTGCATAGCTGCAAACATACTACTCACACAAAGATTTTACTTATAAGCTTAAAAATGACCAAATCATTTGTAGAGAATTATAGGGTTAAGATTTAAATTAAGTTTGTAATTCTATGAGCACATCTTGTATAATTTCTCTTGAAGAGATAAGATATATTTACACAGCTACTATACTTATAGAAGGCCTTGGTCCAAAGGAGAAAGACTTATGCCATAGACATACATGAGACAGAAGAAAAGGCGAGGTGGAAGGGAGTGATGGAAGTATAAAAATAACAAAAACTGTTATGTGTGAATTATCTTTCCTTTTCTTTCACAGTTTTATTTGCTTCTACTCTTTCCAGCATAAGCTGTACAATAAAAGAATTTTGTGTTATTGAGGATTTCTGAATCCTTAAGTACTCTTTAAAAGTATCCATGGTTTAAATAGAGAAGACACACGAGTGGATTGGCTGGAGTTCAGATCCAACCCACTCCCACATCTATAAACTGAGATAAGTTGAGTAAACGACATTGATCCCCATTTTCATCAACAGCAAATTGAACATGATAATAGCTACCTATCAGTGTCAATATAAAATCTGATTATATTGAACTATATAATGTTTACTGAAGAGTACAACGCTTCAATGAATGATCAATGTTTTATTTATATGCAATGATATATTTTTTGTGAATTGGAGAGCCATCCTCTATTCTGTCTCCATTATACATAAAGAATTTTTATATTTCTTGTAAATAAAACATTTGTTCATTAAACATAACAAAGTCATCTTAGCAAGTTATTTTCACTGAGCAAATGTGGCTGCCCTATTTAAAACCTTAAGGATGTCAGTGAATTTAGAGTGTATATTTCTTATATTTATATGTTTATGAGAAAATCAAGAAATCAAAATTTATGTGTAAAAGTTGATTCAAATAAAGAATATTTTTAAGAAGTCTAATCAGGATTACTGATGGTAATGTAAGCTGTACTTTTATGACTTAGTAATTATTTAGTAACTTCACTCATAACATGGTGAGGGAAGTATTGCAACGTACAGAACTATGAAGCATATTTCATATGTATTGACACAGATCTCTAATTTCCATATGATAGTGTGTGAACTTAGCAAACGTTAAAGTATAACTTCAGTTTGGTACATTTTTAATATCATATTTTAAGAGTCAACTACCCACATTAAGTTTTCAGCATTCCTGTTTTGCCAAACATGTTAAATACTTAGAGAAAGTAAATATACATAATTGTATACTCTCTCAATTATTGAGATAGTGATTGACATAGGCCGAGTATCATGCTAAACAGAGAAAAAGACTAATCACTGACTTCAGGAACTACCTGCTCTAGTGCAAGAATCATTACTGAATTTTAATAATTATAAATCTAAAAATCATTACATTATTATTAATCATTAAAATTGACACCTCTGTGACAAGAATCCCGTACTTCAGTGACTTTTTTTCACTTGCTTGTTTGAACAACAATTACCTCATTTATGTCACTAAAGCTATCAAAATTCAGTGCTCGCATGGATTCCTTTGGACACCTTTTTCAACCTCATTGAACACCTGGTGCCCTATATCTATCCCTGAACACTATATTAGCCTTTTCTCCAAGATGTGGGATACTGGAGTAATATGTGCTTCTGCTATCGCAACGCCAGTGGAGAAGACATATAGGAGAGATGTTTGTTCAGTGAAAAATATACTTACACAATACAAATGTTTGTGTGTCCATCTGTATGTGTGCAAAAATTATTTTCATTTATAACATAATGTCACTGTCTTGATAAAAACAATCTATTGACTACAGTAGAAAGAGATCCATACCATGTTTCATGGCTCACTTGAGTTCATATTATTTTTCCCTATGTCCCTATAAAATATTTTTGTTGTTTTCTTCAGTGCTAACATTTTCTTTTCCATCTTTTCCCTCAATTGTTTAAAAATTTCAAAGCATTGCTCTCTTTGTAAATTTGTACAAATATTTTCTCCAAGTCCACAATGCTCTCATATGTTCATGGCTGATTGTTCATTATTCACATCACGCTTAAAGTGTGTGTCATCATAAGAGAAGACACTCAGGCCGGGCGCAGTGGCTCAAGCCTGTAATCCCAGCACTGTGGGAGGCCGAGGTGGGTGGATCACGAGGTCAAGAGATCGAGACCATCCTGGTCAACATGGTGAAACCCCGTCTCTACTAAAACTACAAAAAATTAGCTGGGCATGGTGGCGCGTGCCTGTAATCCCAGCGACTCAGGAGGCTGAGGCAGGAGAATTGCCTGAACCCAGGAGGCGGAGGTTGCGGTGAGCCGAGATTGCGCCATTGCACTCCAGCCTGGGTAACAAGAGCGAAACTCCATCTCAAAAAAAAAAAAAAAAAAAAAAGAGAAGACACTCAGAGCACTTGTTCTAAAATAGCCATGAAAACTTTTTTAAGTCTGTATCTATGCCACTGTCCATGTTTCCTTTTTACTAACATTTTTTTTAGATGTTAAAATTACCTTACTCATTTAAAAAAAATTTAGAGTGTGTTTACACCAGTTAGAACGTAAGTTTTGAGAAAGTCAATTTCCCAGTATTTTGTTATGAAGTAAATGTTCAGTGAATATATGCTTGTGGGTGCATGTATATGTATGTTTATTTTGAATGACTCACCTTTTGACTCAAAAAATAAATACGTAGCTGAACACGGTGGCTCACACCTGTAATCCCGACACTGTGGGAGGCTAAGGTGGATGGATCATTTGAGGTCAAGAGTTGGAGATCAACCTGAGCAACGTGGTGAAACTCTGTCTCTAGTAAAAACACACAAAAAATTAGCTGGGCATGGTGGCACTTGCCTGTAATATCAGCTACTCGGGAGGCTGAGGCAGGAGAATAGCTTTAATTTGGGAAGCAGAGGTTGCAATGAGGTGAAACCTCCCATTGCACTCCAGTCTAGGCAACAGAGGGAGATTTTTTTCTCAAAATAAATGAATAAATAAATGAGTAAATAAATATGTGAGGGCTAGTTTGGCTTTGAAATAGTCAGATCTCTTTATTCACGCTTCCTCCTTAAACAAAGAATGGGTGTTTTGTCTCTTAGAACACATCTAAGTCAATATTACACTATCTATGTGTGTTGGAAGAAAGTTTATTATGACTGTGCTAAAGGGCTCACTCAGATCTCCTTTTATCCCGAAAATGTTTAGGTAGCTGTTGTGCTACTCATAGAAAAAGTGATAGAAAAAACTGCCCACCACTTGGTTTATTGCCTTCCAAGTCAGTTATATATTTCATTTTAAATCTGAGTGCTAATCAATACACTGGGATGTATTCCAGATATGTTTTTAAGACAGCAAGCTGTAAATGTGGTATGACCTGAGGCTGGAAAAAAATAGCAGGTGTGTGGGATCAATGTATTTCAGTGACATCACCGAATGAAGGCAGAGAGATGAATCTTAAAGAGTGGGAATGATGATTTGTCAGTGGGAGCATTTTAAGCTTTAGGTCAGTTTTGTCTTTTCTCTTCCCAAACTATTAAAATATCTTATCAAATGTTATTCACTATTTTTACAGTATTTTTATTTTTACTTATTTACCACAGTTGATTCTTTGAGAGCTTGAGATAACTTGCTGGAAGGGAATGATTTTGAACAAAGACACAGTAAATTATTACAAGGAAGGTGTCAATGTAGTTTCTGAAAACAAGTATCTACTTCTTTCAGGAAAAAACTTACACAGTAGGACAACGGGACTAATTTTCTCCAAGGAATGTAAGTGTTGTTTTAGTTAACTTCTCAGACATTTTCCAAATAGTAAAATTTATTTTGGAAAGACTGCACTTCCTTTTTTTACAATCCCTAGGTTTTTTGATAATTATTTTCTCTCTACTTTATTATATTTTCCCTTTCATTCATTCCTTCTCCAACAAATGTTTATTGGGAAACTACTGAAATACACAATATAGTGGTAAATTAAACAAATCTCTAGCCTCACAGTGCTAATTTTCTAACAGTAATCATTTGCTAGCTTTTAAGAACACTCATTATATTCCAGAAATATTTTGTAATGCTTTACCTGTGAAATGGACATTATTATTAATATTATTTACCACTTTAAGGTCAAGGAAACTAATCTTAAGAGCATATAGATCACCGTTTCAAGATGACCAATCTAGTAAGTCTTAAGATGTAAAAATGGATCGTTGGCCCGTGCCCACATGCTTAGCTGCTCTACTATTTTGTTCTTTCAATGGACTCTTCCAGTACTGATGTCTATGGACTTTTCCAATACTGGACACTTCCAATACTTATTTCTGTGATATCCATTCACTTTCTTGAGTTTCCAAATAAATTTAATACTTTTAATATTTTAATTACAAAAATAAAAATAGAGAAATTGAGAAATGGACAAAATACTCATATGAATTCCATGTTAAATTGTTATTCTCTAAATTGTCTCATACGCTGAAGCGGCAAATAGTTTAAATCACAGTACATGAAGAAATCTATGTTCTTTCTTTTTCAGTATACATTTTATTATAGCCTTTTCATAATGTTAAATGGAGTTCATAATCATTATTTGTAAAGACTGCATAAAAAGCTTTTGTGTTGATACATCATTATATATTTTAACACCACCATTGATGGATATTTTATTTTTTTGAAGGAGAAAATCTCATTATTTTATTACTTAAAAAAGTACTCTGGAATTTCAATTCAAATTAATGAAGTATATAAAAGGGTTTGTCATCTTTATGATAGCTAGTATTTCATGTACTACAATCTGTCTTTAAAATGTACTTCAGCAAGTGTCTTTTGTGCCCTACCATTTACTAATCATTGTAATAGGGTTAAAGGATGTTGCCTTGGTAAAAACCGTCCCTTAAATTCAAGAAGCTTCTAATCCAGTAGGCAAGACAGAAACCCAAACCAGTGATAAGATATGAAAACATGTGAGATATAATTATATGATGGAGTGCCTAATCTAGTAAGATAGCGGTGACAAAGATGGGCGAGACAGAAAGGGCTTGTGGCCAAGTGAACATTTACACAGAGTAAGGTGGAGAAGAAATATTAAGGGATGAGTAGTCCAGAGAAAGAGAACTTTCTCTTTCTCTATATCTGTGTATACATAGATATATTTATGTATACATATATATATATATAATTAGTGAAGAAGAAAAATATGAACTTTTTAGAAAGTAGTTTAAAACAATTTTATAATATGTAACAAATAAAAAATATTCTGAAAAATAATTTTAAAAACTAATCTTGAATAGAATGCTAAGTTTACATATACTTGAAATGACTGTTGTTGAAAGGTAAATTTAAAAATCGTGTGGACTGTAATAATAGAATTGCAAAACTGTAAACTTTCTACATGATAATGTCAACTCATTCATTTTCTCCAGAACTTTCTCTTTTGTGATTCCTATATATAAACAAAATCATAATTTTTCATTTATATCTTCATTCAGTTATCGAATACTAGCCAAGAAGAACAACATTATTAATACCATACAATAAGAGCTTTTTTGTTGGTTACTGAAATGTGGATTTTGACAACAAAATTTTGAAAATTTAGGAGGGACTAGAAACTCCTTAATTAATTGCACATTATGTAAATGTATATCAAATAGAAATTTTCATCAAAATTATCAGTCATAATTTAAACAAGTCATTTATAATAAAACAGGGAATCAAATATTTCTAGTTTTTAGAGTTTCTTCCAGTGAGAGTCAAATCTAAATAATTAATCTGATTACAAGTTCATTCTCAATAATCTTGTCATGATCTGTTTTAGGAGTGATAAAAAGAAAACTATATTCATTAAATGTGAGAGTAGAGATTACATGGAAAGAAGAGCAATGACTGTTTAAAAGAAATATGCACCTCCAACAGAGATTGTGGTAACCTAACTTGCTCTGGCCTGACTGACTCCATTTTAGCTAAAACATCTAGCCTCACTTCCACCTCCCTGCCGCGGCCCCTCAGGTTCATAACTGGGTCATGCTGTACTAGAGCCCTGAAGCGCTGAGGTTTGAAGCACGCTGTTCTTAGCACCTGTAATCATTGTAACCGCATCCTGCTTGTCAAGCCCACCTGCAATGGTGAAAAACTCCCCTTTGATTATTGTGTAGAAAGTACCTGAACACCAACCTTAGTGATTGTATGGAAAGTTCCCCCTGCTACACGGCTTAATGCCTCCTACTAACTTGCTTTTTCTGCTTCTATAAAATTGCACTTCAGCTAGGTACCCCGTCCCCTACCAAAATCAAGGTAAAAAAAGATAATCAAGCCCCTTCCTCAGGGTCGAGAGAATTCTGAGCGTTAGCCGTCTCTACGTAGCTAGTTAATAAAGGACTCTTAATTTGGAACAGAGCGTGGGGCGTTCCTTCTAACTCGCTTGGATACAGCAAGATCTCTACAGGAAGTAAACTAAAATTTTGCCGTCAGTAGGAGGTGATAATAAGATTATGAATTCAGTGCCTTCTTTTGGGCAATCCCTGAACAAACTTGATCAGATTGAAAAAGTGACGAACACAAAATTGATTTTAAATATATGATTTTACAGCACTGTACTAATGTTTGAAAGACTGCCTGATTTTGGAAAAACAAAATTCTTCAGAATATTTACATAGATCTAATGAAAACTTCCTTTGTATACCTGAAATATAGGTTTATATGACAGTTAATGATTTACATATTCTTAATGAATAAAAACAATTTATTAAATATAATTTTTAATCTTTTGATGTATAAAACAGCTGGAGGTTGTAACCTATAATGAATTAATCCATTATGAATTATGAAGTTATTAATACACATCGACTTAAGCATCTGTGGTTCACAGAAATTACATGGAATTATTTATCAATGCCATTTTCTCTTTCTGCCTTCCCCACCTACATTTGATAAATAGGACCAGCCTATCTTTGTCATTACATAGGGAACAGAGTCTGATCCAAAACACATGGCTCAGAGTTTAAAGGTATATTACATGAATATTTATGAGTTAACTGTCCAATATACAGAATTTCTAAAATTTTTGAGATTGAGATTTAGCGTTCAACTTGGTAGAGTGAGAAAGTGTAGGCTTTAAATTTAAAATAAAATAACCACAGTTTCTCAAGTAGTTATTAATTAGTCAACTCTGTGCTACAGCTTCACCTCTCATATTCAATTTACTCATTCGAACCATTTTTCAAGTGACAACACTGAGTAACCCATCCAGGCTCACATTGCTAGTGGGTTATCCAGAATTTAAAAGCAAATATGGCTGAGTCAAGATACCAGGCTCACTTTTTTCAACTGCAAAGTTGGAACAATAAACCCAACGTCATCCCTAACTTATAATGCTGTTTTGAGGTTTAAATGTAAGAGTGAAAAAATTTTGTAAACTGTAAATATCTAAATCGATGTAAATCTATTTTTTAATGTCTGTCATTACTTATACCATCCTCTATATAGGTGGTCCATAAAGAAGCACAAATAGAGCAAAGGGAAAAAAATTAAAAGCTATGTAGAGGAGTTTTGCTGTAGTATGCCACCGACACAGTACACAAAGCTGTCACAGGGAGCCCTTCACTCTGTTTCCATCTGTTCAAAATCATATCTTAAAAGATTTGGCCTTAGGCATTTCCTAGGCAGAAAAGCCCTAAAATATCAGGAGTAGAAAGTTTTTTAGATATTGTATGCTAATAAGACAAATGAAGATTTCTGCATAAGTCTGATAAACCAATTAATGGTATTATCATAGTTCATGTCCTGGTTTAGAATATGAAAGATTGTTGGTAGTGTGCTGCAGGAGAGCCAAGGCTTGTATTTATTGAAATTAGCAGAGTTGATGTACCAATGATCTCTGTTTTACTCATATCTTCACATCTTAATCCAATTGATCCAAGCCATCTCAAACAAGTATACCTTCAGGTCTTAGCACTCTTCCCCTGCCTGCTCTAATGCAAGTCCAACCAAACTAGCAATTAGGCCATGCTCCCATTTCAAGGACAGGTTAAGTAAGATTCTTTTAGGTCCAACTTCAAGTCTGAAAGTCTTTTTTAACGTGATCTGTAATTGGGATTTGAGGCAGCCCAATACATATTATTCCTATTTTTCATCGAATTTGCAATGAAGTGAGATACATTCAGAATTCAGGCAAAACGCAAATGACAATTTTATTATGAAAAATCATAGGATCAAAGGTTGTTTTGTAAATACGTGGTAAATGGGCTTCATCGTACAGCAGTGAGACAATATGTGCCTGGTCACTGGCAACAACAGTCAGTTACTTGTTTACTACATCTATGGCCAAGAACTGTGAGCTCTCTACAGGCAGCTACAACTGAGAGAAAGGAAGGAAATGTGTTAAGCTATGCATGTCCAGGTCTTGACCTCAAATTACCAATAAGATAATTTACACTCCTTAAATTTGAAATAATTGAAAGGGGAGACATGAACAAGAGTGAGTGCTAATTGATATCTTGTCATAAGAAAAACATGAAATAAGAAGACTAGATACCCATAGAAATACTAAACTAGATTCAGTGGCCCCAAAGCTTCTGTTTTAACATATTCGTGGGGTCAATCTCTGAATTAAGATTCTGGTAATTTCCTTATATTGTGTCCAATCCTCTTCCCAAATTGAGAAGCAAGTAAAGGAATATTTTTAAAATAAGAGAGAGAGAAAACACACACACACACAGCCAGATACTAAGAGCAAAGGATTAAGGAAAACAGCGTTTTCATTCCCAAGCTAATTGCTGGGCTGAAAACAGAGCCAAATCATGGTGACTGCATGATCAACTAGAAAGTACACGGAGGGCAACACCTGGAATACTTCATCAGTAAGGGCTCACTTTTACGAATGTTGCCCAGGAGTTTCATCTGCAAACATTAAATACATGTTATTTTATTTTATATTTTATGCCCTAAGTTTTACATATGGGATTCTTAGGATGTATGTGTTGTGCTTATTTGGCTTGGGAGAGAGGCCGTGATGTCCAGGAGGCCACAGAGGAGAAATATAGTCACTTGTGAAGTTTATCTTATCATTTTTTTTAACTCTCCATTAAAAAGAAAAAGTTATCAACTTTTTTGTGGTTCAAACAAAATAGCCATTGCTTTCATCATCTTTCATTATTTATTTATACTAAATATTATTTATGATTCACGGTATCATCAGATAAAATCTATTTCTAACACACATGGTTCAAAATTTGGGTTCTAAGGTTTGATTGCTTTGGTATTTTGTTATTCGAGTTACAAAAATGTGGTAGACACACTAAATAGCAATCCATTTTTTTCTTTGTAAAGATTCATATCCCAAGAACCAGAAAACAAAATGACCAGTCAATTGCATTTGCCAAAGTAAAATTTGCATTTTTTATCATAAGCAAAGCAGAAGTAGCATCAAATTTTGAACATTTTAACAAAACCCTCTTGTCCAGTCACAGTCTAATGCCTTCCATAAAACCATAGTATTGACTTATGATCAATTGATTAACAATTTGCTAATTTTCCTTACACTTATTTTCAAAAATTTAATAACTGTATTCTATTGTGTAGAAAACAAAGTGTTTAGAAAATAATTTTTCATAGAACCAACCTAGTGATTTCAGGATTACATTATAGGTGAAAATTACATGGAAAGTGTCTTCAAAAATGCAGATATTCTAGTTTCACATCCAGATATTATGATTCAGTTGCTCTGCAGTGACCGTGGCCAGAAATCTTCAAATTTTTGGCTAGCACTACATGTGACAAGCTAGCTTTTTTGAGAAACTCTGCCATTAAAATTGTTGATGGAACTTCACTACCTGGGATGAGATTTTACCAAACCTTTGCTCAGTTTTCTCCTTCTTGGAATCCAGGTCACATTGGCAACACTTACTCTTCCAACAGGACCTTTCTGATCATCATGGTCACTCTCTATCACGTCTCTGTTTAATTACTTCATAGCTCTTGTCAATACTAATATATTTGTTTCTCCTGTCATATTTAGTTTTGCATCCAATCTAAATGCCCCTAACAATACCTGATATGTAATGTGAAATCAATAAATATTTGTTTGCTGAATAATGAAGTAAGGCACCAGAGGCTAATTAGAAACTCAAATCATTAGATGAGAAACAAACTTATCCTTCTTACTAAAAAACAAACATATTCACTATGCAAGCACCACACTAACATAAGCGAAAATCCAAAATAGAGACAGAAAGTTCTTCATTGACAGATCATCAACACTCAAAGAATTTTTTAAAAATATTTTTGAAACTTTGCCAGTTTTAGTTACTAGAATTAAATAGCATATGTAATTTTATGCTTTTCTTTGCACACTTACCATTATATAATTTGTAGCAGATGCTGTCAGTAACTTACCCAGAGCCTACAGAATTTTCGGCATGCGCTAACCAACTTCTAATCAGCAGCATTTGCATCTACATGCCTGGGATATAAACCCCAGACTCATGAATACCTTAGCTCCCTTGTCCTTCATGTAGGACTTTTTTCAGTGTGTGATAAGCCACTTCTAGATTTAAACCACTGTGATAATTGACTTAGTAAAGAAGCTTAACTAGCTCTCTTTTTTCCCAATATTACTTTCCCACTAAAACTTGGGTTTCATTCAAATTCAGGTTTTTGCCCTGGAGCCTTTTCTCAATGTGAATTTCTGGAGAAATCCAAAGACATGGCTTTTTTTCACATTTTCATATTGTTTCTTATTTTTCTTTAACATATTTGGCACACATTAGGTCTTCAAAAATATTTAATGAATGAGTGAAAAGGTGTTTCACTCTTGTCTTTATCTCCTTCAAAATTTGTTCAGACTTTTGTCAACAACTCCACCTAGTAAACTACAAGATAACTTTCAATTCCCAATTGCAAATGAAAACTCCTTTTCAAGCCTCTCCACAACTATACCAGAATCTCCTATTCTTGAAGATTTGATTTTCATGAAAATTTACAAATAGTATTAAACAACTCTTAGCATTATGACTTGAGTGTCTGCACTTTCATTGCCATTTTGTTATCTGCATATTTTTTCCATACTGGGACATACACTTAATAAAAATTTGATAGCCTATAACATGCACTTGATAACAATTTGAAAATCAAATGAATGAATGAGGAACATGAGACTTTCTCTGTGTTCTAGTTTCTTCCTAATTGCTACATTCTTTTTAAGGTCTTATCAGTGTTCCCCAGTTCAATTATTTACCCAAATAATTTGCCTGTTTGCCTTATTCTTAACATCTTCACAGCAAGCATCTCTGCATAGTTTAGAGGAAACATCTGACATATGAAGCATTTATACATTCTTTTTTCCCCTCCATGTGCTTCATTTGATATTTATCCACTGTGGAGTATCCTTGGTGCCTACTTCTTGCTCCTATTGTGACCATCCTCCCGACTAGACCCTCACATTTCAATTTTGTGTGTGTGATTTGCTGTATTCCTTATTCATCAGATCAATATATAATCCACCGTAGCTACAGTGGGTGATTGGCAACATTGCTGAATACTAACGAATAACAACTTGAAACTCACCATATAGGCAACAAATCACTGGGTCTCATTTTTCCATCCATTCAGCCACTCTGTGTCTTTCAATTAGAAAGTTTAGTCATTTGCCATTCAGTGTTATCACTGATAAGTAAGGGCTTACTTCTGCCACTTTGTCATTTTCTGGTTGCTTTCTGGTGTTGCCTTCTTTCTTTTCTTCCTGTCTTCCTTTAGTGAAAGTAGTTTTCTCTGGTGATGTGATTTAGTCTCTTGCTTTTTATTTTTTGTGCAGTGATTGTATGTTTTTTTGGTTTGAAGTTACCATGAAGCTTGCAAATACTGTCTTAAAACCCATTGTTTTAACCTGATGGCAACTTAACACTGTTTGCATATACAAGAAAGTAACAAAACTAATAAAAGATCTATGCCATAACTTTCTCCCTTGCTTTTCAACTTTTTGTTATTTTATCTTATTGTGCTAAGTTATTGTAATAATTATTTTTGGTTGGTTCATCATTTAGTCTTTCTACTTAACATAAGAGTAGTTTACATACCATAGTCACAGTGTTATAATAGTCTGTTATTTTGTGTACTTACTATTACCAGTGAGTTTTGTACCTTGAGATGATTTCTTGTTGCACATTAATGTCATTTTCTTTCTGACTGAAGTACTGCCTTTAGCATTTCTTATAGGAGAGGTCTGGTGTTGATGAAATCCTGCAGAGTATTTGTTTGCCTGGGAAAATCTTTACT
Source organism: Sapajus apella (assembly GCF_009761245.1). Lineage (NCBI taxonomy): Eukaryota > Metazoa > Chordata > Mammalia > Primates > Cebidae > Sapajus > Sapajus apella. Next base: position 19,781,870 of record NW_022436945.1, read on the forward strand.
TTTCTTTCCTGTTTGAAGGATATTTTCACCAGATATACTATTCTAGGGTAATTATTTTTCCCTTCAGCACTTTAAATATATCATACTATTCTCTATTGGACTATAAGATTTCCACTAAAAAGTCTGCTGCTGTGTGTTAGAGCTCTATTGTATGTATTTGTTTCTTTTCTCTTGCTGCTTTAGGATCCTTTCTTTATCCTTTAACTCTGAGAGTTTGATTATTAAATGTCTTGAGGTAGTCTTTTTATGGGTTAAATCTACATGATATTCTAGAACCTTCTTGCACATGAATATTAATGTCTTTCTCTAGCTTTGGAAAGTTCTCTGTTATTATCCCTTTGAGTAAACTTTCTACCCCTATGTCTTTCTCTATTTTCTCTTTAAGGGCAGTAACTCTTAGCTTTGCTCTTTTGAGGCTATTTTGAACTCACTGTCTGAAAGGTCACATGTCTCTGTTTCTCTAGCATTGGTCTCTGGTGCCTTATTTAGTACACTTGGTGAGGTCATGTTTCCTGGGTGGCATTGATACTAGTAGATGTTCTTCAGTGTCTCAGCATCGAAGAGTTAAGTGCTTAAGGTAGTCTTTACTGTCTGGGCTTGTTTGTGTCTTTCCTTCTTGGGAAGGATTTTCAGATATTTGAAAGGACTGAAAGGATGTAGGTGTTGTGATCTAAGCTATATCTGCCTTGGGGAGTTCCCCAAGCTCAGTTATGCTGTGGCTTTTACGGACTTGTAGAGGGATCACCTTGTCTTGGATAAAATCCTGGTCAATTCTCTGGATTATTAGGCAGAGTTCCTTCTCTTCCCTTACTTCCTCTCAAATAAACAGAGTCTCCCTCACTCTCTGAAAACTCAACATATACAAGATAATATGCGAGTTATGATAAAATTCTTCAATGAAATAACAGCTGATTACTGGCATCAGTGTCATTGTTTGATAATTTCATCTAATCATAGAAAAAGCAATATTGAAAATTTATTTAAATCACATAATAAAAGTAGATGCTGGATGTATTTTGAAATCAATTTTTCTCTCTCCTTTCAAAATATATCTTTGATTCCCACCTCACTTAACCAAATTTTCCAAAATTTTCAAGCCTCTTCTGAATTATTCTTGTGTCATATGATACTTGATGTACCTTGCAGCTATAATATTCTCAATAATGTAGGTAATAGTTTACCTTCTGGACTATCTAAAAGTATATATATATATATATATATACACATATATATACACTCATATATATATATGAGTGTGTATACATAAAAACACATTTACTTATTGTCACATCCACACATCCACACAAAATATGAAGAATCCATTATATATATATAAATTTATGTGTAAAACTTTCCTTTTTCTTACAGACACTATTTAGGTAGGATCCTATTTTTAAAATCCATTATTCAGCTGAGAAAGAATGTGTTACATATACACATAATCCTTAGGGATTATGACATATATTTGAAATATGACCATAACTCCATGATCTATTATCTCTAGATGCAGATCATTTTCCTCACCTCTCCTGTGAAGGAGAAAGTAGAGTGTGTGTTGGTGGGAAGAGATGAATGGCAGGTGCTAATAAATAAAAAAATGAAAATTTTTATTCTTTTGGTTCTAGAGAGAAATGTGATATTATAATTTGACCATATTCACCATTAGAAAGCAAATAGAAAGGGCTCCCTAAGATTCCTATAGTTCTGTTTGTTAAAGATGATATGCTATAAAGTGACTTTTTATTGTTTTTTGCTATCTGAAAAATGCGTATTCCCTATGGAACGAGTTTGCTGTGCCTTGGAAAGCAGCTCGCCTTCAGGCACATTCTCAGGGAACCTACAGTCATGCTACATTAAAGGGAACAGCTTCATATACCAGGTCTTTGTACATTCACTTGGATGAAGCCCCAGAAGGGTTTGATTTGTATCATATGATACTCCACAGCAGAGAAGAGCTATTGCATGGTTCCAAATAGGCTTTGGACAACAACATGAAAACTTAGGGGAAGTCTGCCTGCAGCACCATTATTTTCTAGTCCCTTCATCCCATGGTGCTTCCATTTTTCATATCTCAGGGATTCGCTTTTAATTTACAGCCTTCTAATTTCCTAGGAGACTCTCTTACTGAGTTTGATTTGACTGTTCTTCCCCTCTTATATCAAACTCCACCCTTCATTTTTTGCCTTTCATCTTCTGCTTACCACTTGCGATGTCTTCTGTGGAACAATGTCATAGTTAAAAACTGATGAAAAAATGCTTTATGAGGAGTTCTCAATGACTCAGGTAAAAAGGAACAACTAATGAGAGGATTTCAGGTAGTCATGAGCAAGGCCAGTGAGGGATGGAGACCTCAAATACTTTCTATATTTGTCCTATTCAAAGTTAACTGTACATAGCTTCCCAGCGATGTCTCTTTTTCTCTCTTTAGCATTACACTATAATAGAAAAAAATAAAAATTTGCATATGCACTCATTATTATATACTTTGTTTTTATGCAAATATATATGTCTAAATATTGCTGTGTAGAGTTGAATAAATAAAGATGTGTGCACTGTAATTTATGGCTCATGTAAAGTATTATAAGATTTACTTTGACTACACTCAATTATTACTTTACATACTGACTTTAGGACTCAGTTTTATTTGAGACGTGATCCCTTAGGCAAGAAATGTCTCCAGCAGCCATAGAATAATATGTATTAGCAATATTTTGTTTTAAAAAAAGTAGGTCCCCTTTGAAATACATTACTATGTCTAAAATTTATCAAGTAAAGCAGACAGAAGGTGAAAATATAAAAGATCTTAGAAATGAACAGTATAGTTCATGGTTACTCAAGAGGTGGGAAAATAAAAGAAAGGTATGAAGTAGACTAAGAAGGATCAGTAAAGAGGTGTATTTTGGGGCCAAGAGAAGACTGAAATCCACAGGAAGGAAGTATCAACATGATATAAAAGCTAGGCCTGGGTCTTGGTTCTAATACTATGTTTGTCACTTATAAAGTAGCATGATATTGGACCAGTAGCTATTCAATTCCTGCTTTTTTGATTATAAAACTTGGTTAAAAATAGTACCAATCTCATAGAATTATGAAGGCTGAAGCTAAAACTCATGAAAATGTTAAGATTTCCTCTGGCACTTTATACTGTATTTTTATATTATTATTGTCATCAACATAATCATAAAAGGACTTATCAGAAGTCATTTTCTTCCCTTCTATCTTCTACTACTACATTACTTTATTTATTTCTTATGTTGTCCTCAGTTCAGGCTCTCAAGCATAAAGACTAAAATTTTCCTATTATTTTAAAGGGTTAACAACAAGTTCTCTAGATTGGAGTTAACTCAGCTGACACAGAGAAAAACGCAAGGAATCTAATCAAGAGCTTAACATGAGAGAGCCATCATCTCAACACATACAACTGAAGCTAAAAAAGTAAGTCATTTCAGATAGGAAATTTCACTTCTAGGACATTACCTAAGAACATACAGCTAATAAACTGGCATCAAAATACAAATATTGCTGCGTAGGCTCCAAATTGTAAAGCTAGTTTTAGTAAATACCAATGAATTCTATCCTCACAATTTGAATTTTTTATTTCCTAGAATGTGACCAGAGATTGAGCATTTATCAAGAGTTAGTAGTGGCCGGGAGCGGTGGGTCAAGCCTGTAATCCCAACACTTTGGGAGGCCAAGGCAGGTGGATCACCTGAGGTCAGGATTTTGAGATCAGCCTGACCAACATGGTGAAATCCTGTCTCTACTAAAAGTACAAATAAATAGTTTGGCATGGTGGCAGGCATGTGTAATCCCAGCTACTCAGGAGGCTGAGGCAGGAGAATTGCTTGAACCCGAACCTGGGAGGCAGAGTGTGCAGTGAGCCGAGATCACACATTGTATTCCAGCATGGGCAACGGAGTGAGTCTGCCTCAAAAAAAAAAAAAAAAAAAAAAGGAGCAATGAAAATCAGAATCATGTTATTTTTAGACTTCAACAATGAAATATTATGAGCTATATCCATAATTGCTGGTTCAATATTTACTCTATCATAATTGTGTATGAGGGGGATGAGGGATAAGAGTTAAATTTAATTTGAAAAGAAATTCAATACATTCAGTCACAGTATTTCAAATGAGTAGCTCAAAACAGATTGTCATATAGCAAATTCCTGATATGCTCTGTTAGGATAATGAGTTCTGGTTTTTGGTATCTTGGCAATTACAACGGCCATCAAGAAGCTTAAAAGAGGAATATGCCTATTTTCCTGCCCCCAAAGACATGTATCAGTTAGATTGATTTAAAATTGCATGTATCTAGAATTGAATGCAGTCTTTTCCATAATACTAGCATCATATAGCTGTTTTAAAAGGAACATAGCTATCAGAAGGAACATAGTCCTTATGAGACAGAAAAAAGAGTAATAAAAAGAAGATCTTGCATTTACTTGGCATTCATTTTGTTTTATTAGAAAATATTAACAATATACTGCTTTTCAAAAATGGAAGTACACACTCATGGTTGTTAGAGAGAAAAATGTTTATTATCCATTATAACCACCATTTTAATTAAGACACATACAGATTAAATACTGTAACAAAGGACAAATAGACAATTCCAAAGAGAGGCATTACCTAATTCTTCAAATTACATTTATAGGCATCTTTAAAATTGAGTAACTTCATATGTTTTGTATTGATTTTATTTTAAAATAAGATAGTTTTCTTTGTTTGTCTGTCTGTTTTAGTTTAAATTGGCTGTTCATTTGAAGAACTCTTGCAATACGTGGTTTAGGCTATATATTTCAAATGTATTTCTGATGGACAAGTACAAGAAAAGGAGGAAATGGCCACTTAACTGGAAATTGCACAATAACATCGCATCCCCATCTAAAGATGATTTGAAGAGCTGAACGTAAGTTGTTCTGTTTTAAAATTGTTTTACTAACAGCATTTTTAGAACTCTCATTTAATCTGTGATGACAAAGAAGTCTGCAGTCACCATCCTGGTATAATATTCACTTGGATTTTATATATTTTAAAACTCAATTTTCTACAATAACATATTTGATTATTATCAGTCACCTTATTACTTATTAGATAGTAAAACATGAATGAGGTCTTATTTGAATGTATAATATACTGATATTTATTAAGCTGTGTCTGCTATTCTGTAAAATATCCTAATATCTCTGATATTCTGGATTACAATGACAGCATGCAATTTGTATACTATCTCTTATAATAACATTTATTTTTTGAGGGGTGTAGGGGGTGCTGTGCTCATCATTTCTAATCATTTTCAGAGTGCCTTGAGCCGATTCTCACAGGCTTGGCCACTGGCTCCTGCTCTGCCCTGGATTGGTAACTTATGTCGATCTTGATGAAAGAGCAATTGATACTCTCAGGGAATTTAATGAAGAAGGAGCTTTGTCTGTACTAGGGCAGTTCAAGGAAAGTGGCTTATCACATGTTCAGAACAAAAGTGCATTTTTATGTGGAGTTATGAAGATCTACAGGCAGAGAGAGAAACAGGAGCAAGGTGCAAGAGTCCGCAAAGGGACCTGATGAAGTGAAGATCAGGCCTTGCTTGAGAGAACTGGTTATACTCTGGATGTAACCACAGGACAGAGGAAGTATCGTGCTCCTCCACCAGACAGTGTGTGCTCTGGGTGCAACTTGGAATTGGAACAGAGGTGTTTGTATGTAAAATACCAAGATTTATATGAGGATGAATTGGTGCCCGTTTTTGAGAAGGCAGAACCCATTTGGGATCTACATCTTATGATGGATCTACTCTCTGGTCAGAATAAAGGGTATGCATTTATCACCATCTGTGGAAAGGAAGCTGTACAGGAAGCTGTGAAACTGTGTGACAGCTGTGAAATTCGCCCTGGTAAACATCTTGCAGTGTGCATTTCTGTGGCAAACAACAGACTTTTGCTGGATCCATTCTTAAGTTCTGGAAGAATTCAGTAAAGTCACAGAGGGTTAGGCGAAGGTTATTCTCTATCATCAACCTGATGACAAAAAAGAAGAATCCGGGATTCTGCTTCTTTGAATATGAGGATCACAAGTCAGCAGCAGAAGTCACGTGCTGGCTGGTAAGTGGAAAAAGTACTCATATGGGGAAATGTAGTTACAGTTGAATGGGCTGACCCCATGGAAGAACCAGGTCCAGAAGTCATGGCTAAGGTACAAGTTTTGTTTCTGAGAAACTTGGCTACCACAGTAACAGAGGAAATATTGGAAAAGTCATTTTCTGAATTTGGAAAACTCTAAAGAGTGAGGAAGTTGAAAGATTATACATTCTTTCATTTTGAAGACAGAGGAGCAGCTGTTAAGGCTATGGATGAAATGAATGGCAAAGAAATAGAAGGGGAAGAAATTGAAATAGTCTTAGCCAAGCCACCAGACTAGAAAAGGAAAGAGAGCCAAGCTGCTACAGACCTCCAGAAGTACTGCTATGAATATTATTACCACCACCTTTCTTCTTGCATGCCACCTCCAATTAGAGATCACGGTTATAGTGAGGGGAGAGGTGGATATGGCTACATTCACCTTACTGTGGCTATGAAGATTACTATGATGATTACTATGGTTATGATTATCACTACTACTGTGGAGGCTATGAGGATCCCTACGATAGCTATAATGATGGCTATGCAGTAAGAGGAAGAGGAGGAGGAAGGGGAGGGTGAGGTGCTCCACCACCACCAAGAGATAAGGGAATACCACCTCCAAGAGGTAGAGCTGGCTATTCACAGAGTGGGGGCATCTGCTGTCTCTAAGGGCAGAAACCTAAGAGATTCCATCTGCATAATAAGAACCTTGGTCTCCACAACCTCTTATTTTAACCCAGATACTCCTTTCTAGTCATTCCAGGTCTTTAGATAATAACTCTTTCAACCAGTTGACAACCTGAAAATCTTTGAATCTACCTAGGATCTGCAAGCTTCCAGCTTCAAGCTATTCTGCCTTTCTGAACTGAACCAATGTACAGCTCACATATATTGATTGATGTTTTATGTCTCCCTAAAGCAGAAAACCAAGCTGTAACATAGCCACTTCAGGTACATGTTCTCAGGCCCTCTTGAGACTGCACCACAGACCATTGTCACTTATACAGGGCTCAGAATAAACTTCCTTAAATATTTTACAAAGTTTGTTTTTTTCAGTCAACAACATAAACATCCAAAAGAAATGAGAAAAAAAATCACATTGCATTTTCTTATTGTGTCTATCTTTAATTTTAACTGGTGCCATTTTTTTTCTTTCTTGATTAACTTGCACTGCTTATTTTCATATCATTCATTTTTCTTATCAGCAATTTATATCACCATATTCAGTTTTACAACAAATGACATTATTGCTGTTGCTAATTCAAATAGCACAAAATTCAACTGCTATTGAATACACATGTACAACACATAGTTTTGTTCATTATATTTATCTTTAAAAGATTCTATGTTTATCATAGTATTACCATTACTTAGTTTCCATCTATGACAATTGGGGACAGTGAGAAACGTTCAAATCACAGCCAGAGCATATGATGGAAATATAACAATTTACAAGGCCAGAAGTTGTAGAAGAAAGAAAATTTCCCCTTTGCTCTCCAAAGTTTTGCTAAAAAATTCCACTAATGAAAAATAAATATGAAAAATGTTATGCAAATTAATTGATGAGCACGAACAACAGAGTGGTTACTCCAAATATCCCAATGGGGCCTTGTTACTAACACAGCCATTTTTTCTGAAGGGGAAGGAGAGATGGGAAATATAAATAATTATGTTGAGGAAAAATAAGTAATTATTATGGCAAAAACTGCAATTACTCTTGAACTGACCTAATACTATGGAGAATGAATGGATCAGGAAACAGAGATTAATTTGTAAATGGTTCTCTTTGGAAACAGAATGGCCTGATAAACATTATCTTATAAAATGTCTGTTTAAAGCCCATTCAAAAGTGGGCAAAGGATATGGACAGATACTTTACAAAAGAAGACATACATGAGGCCAACAAACATATGAAAAAATGCTCCTCATCACTGGTCATCAGAGAAATGCAAATCAAAACTACATTGAGATACCATCTCACGCCAGTTAGAATGGCGATCACTAAAAAATCGGGAGACAACAGATGCTGGAGAGGATGTGGAGAAATAGGAATACTTTTACACTGTTGGTAGGAGTGTAAATTAGTTCAACCACTGTGGAAGACAGTGTGGCAATTCCTCAAGAACCTAGAAATAGGAATTCCATTTGACCCAGCAATTCCATTACTGGGTATATATCCAAAGGATTATAAATCATTCTAGTATAAGGACACATGCACACGAATGTTCATTGCAGCACTGTTTACAATACGAAAGACCTGGAACCAACCCAAATGCCCATCGATGATAGACTGGACAGGGAAAATGTGGCACATATACACCATGGAATATTATGCAGCCATCAAAAACGATGAGATTGTGTCCTTTGTAGGGACATGGATGAACCTGGAAACCATCATTCTCAGCAAACTGACAGAAGAGCAGAAGATCAAACACCGCATGCTCTCACTCATAGGTGGGTGTTGAACAATGAGAACACATGGACACAGGGAGGGGAGCACTACACACTGGGGTCAGTTGGGGGGAAATAGGAGAGGGACGGTGGGGGGTGGGGAGCTGGGGAGAGATAGCAAGGGGAGAGATGCCAGATGTAGGTGATGGTGAGGAAGGCAGCAAATCACACTGCCACGTGTGTACCTATGCAGCAATCTTGCATGTTCTTCACATGTACCCCTAAACCTAAAATGCAATAAAATAAAGGGGGGAAAAATGTCTGTTTAGATATGGCAACATTTTTTGTCTTCTTTAACAGATAATGAGATAACAGTAAGCAGAAGGAAAAACAAATCTTTTTCATGGATACTTCAAGTATTTTGTAGATGGGGGAAAGTCTCATTCTGCATCTGTTGATCTTTACACCAGGGAGCAATATTTTCGGGTGAAATGTTTTAGTTTCCTTTACAGAGTTAATAGAGACTATCTATTTTAACTCCTTTATTTCATTCCCAAAACAATTGAAGATGACAGAAGTAAAGTGGTGTTTTGACCAGAGTCAAGAAATAGATTTGAGATTCTTAATTACTAATGTGATCTTCTCCAGATTGCATTACATGGCATGCTTTCAAACAGAACATCTTGGCTTAACTTTATTAACCTCTTTGATAAGCCAATGCAAATTAGCAATAACCAAATAAAATACTAAATAAAGAAATAGATGTGTCCATGTGGTACAGAAATGACATTAAAAGACCAAGTTGATTTAATTTAAAAGAGTACAGATGGATTTTCTTTTTTAATCCACTCCTTTCCCAATTATCCTATATTCATATTGTCACTCAGTTTTGTCTTACATAATTAGAATTGTTCGTTTTATTAAAAGAAAAACTTCAGCCAAGTTAAATTTAAAGGAGTTCAATTGAGCAATGAACAACTTATAAATGGGGCAGCCCCTAGAATCAAAGTAGATTCAGAGAGATTACAGGGGTGCCTCATGGTCAGAACAAATTTATAGACAATAAAAAAAAGGAAAGTGACATAAAGAAATTGAAAGTGAAGTACAAAAACAGCTGGATTGGCTACAGCTCAGAATTTACCTTATCTCAACACAGTCTGAAAGCTCAGCAGTGTATGACTGGTTGAACTATGACTGCTGGGATTGACCAAGACTCAGTGACTGTTAAAGGTGTGTCCTCCTAAATTAGGCTTTCAATCTTGTCTTCCTATTAAGCTGGTTTACAGTTCATCCACAAGGAATCAAATATAGAAGTACAGAGTCCTTCTCAGGCCATATTTAGTTTGCTTTAACAATTCTTACCTTTTGGTCATTTTTCTCAATTTTGAGAAATTGACCAAAACTTTAGTTATTAATATAACTGTCATCATCACAAATATACTTATTTGGTCTTGAAACCCAGTGAGAATCAGAACAACAGTGAGTTTCACAAAGGTAGGAACAAGGACTGAATAGAGGGCACCTCCTTATGCAGGAACATTCTGTTTACAGAAGAAAAACAAATCCTGCTCCAGTCTGGTCTAAGATCTATGTGTTTCTTTAAAGTCTTCATTTGATTATGTCACATTTAGCATGAGTGACTACATTGTTGTTTGACTTGCTCTATTAGGGTCTGGTACATGAGCTCAGTCCAAAACAATGGCCTCCAATGATTTTGTTTTAAAACCCCCTTTTTGGCCAAATTCTTACTTAGGTGAGAATGTGACCAAACTTAGGACTTAGTGCCACTCTCAGTTACTATCATTTTTGGTTTCCAATCTCAGCATGTCATTCATAGTTTATGGTGTCCTCATGGTCACACATTTCTTTCAGCTTTTGTCATTCCAGTTGAAAAGAGACCATTTGACATTCTAGATATGCTGTATGCAAACATTTAAAATACAGTGGGCCAGGGAGACTATTATCATGACTATGAGGAGGAAAATAACAAGAGTTTGGAGTATGCGCCTTATCCAGGGTCCCTGTAAACTAAACAACCTAAAATCAAATAGTTCAAAGAATGAGCTAAAGAGTCTACTCACTTAACTAAGCAGTCTCTTTATTAATCCCCTACAACTGGATCTCTAGAATACCTGATGTTTTCTCCACAGGCCATAAGTGCCAGCACAGATGCTTTGCTGTTTATCCAATTATATAATTCAGCATAATTTTCACAAGAGAATTTAAAGTCTATTGTTGTAACCATAATCCTTACAGTAGAATCTGCCATAGAGCCTATTGTGAGGAATAAATTTCTGTTTATTGCCTCTTTTATTCCAAATCATGGAAAAAGCTCCGACAAATCATGTCCTTCTCTTATAGAAGAGTGAAAGCCTCTGGCAATGTTATCTTTAACTCATAATGTGGGTTAAGAGCAATGAATCAACTGGGTACAGTGGCTCATGCCTATGATGCCAGCACTTTGGGAGACTGAGGTGGGCAGATCATGAGGTCAAGAGATCAAGACCATCCTGGCCAACATTGTCAAACCCCATCTCTACTAAAAATGTAAAAAACATAGCTGGGTGTGGTGGCATGCACATGTAGTCCAAGCCACTCAGGAGGCTGAGGCAGGAGAATCTCTTGAACCTGGGAGGTAGAGACTGCACCACCAGTGCACTCCAACTTGACAACTGAGCTGGACTCTGTCTAAAAAAAAAAAAAAAGAAAAAAAGCAATGAATCAGTGATCTGTTTCTGACTGATTATGAGACAATGTATTTAACATTAAAGTTTCTCACCTACATTGGGCCTTCATCTTTTACTGATCAAAGTACGAAGTTATCCATGTATAAGACTGACTATAAAATTCTTCACAGATGAAAGTATGCCTCATAAGTGCATACAACATACCCCCTTTTATTTCTATTGTTCACAGAGGCATAGCAAAACAAAACAAAACAAAAACAAAATAAGTCTTGATCTGTTGTCTTGCGAAAGGCTGTTCTCTATTTCTGGGGATAGACTACCCTGGTTGGCTTTTTCTTAAGGTTTCTAGTGGATGAACAGTTGCAACAGCATGGAGGATCCTTCTTAGTTGTGAGATTAGGAACCCAAAGTTCAAGGTTCCAAAGTTTTGCTGCAATATGGATAGCAAGAACAGTCTTTCTATGATGAACCCAGAATATACAATCTTCAGGTTCTAGACTGTGAAGCAGTTTGTTATGCTCAGTAAACAATAAAAAGCTTTCTTTACCTGGTGAAAATATACTGTCACTTAAAAACTTAGTGTTATAACATCAGCTTTCTTGCGTTGTAGAGCTTTTACACAACCAGAAAATATGCATTATAAATAACAATTAAATAAAACCCCTTTATAAAATGTTTAAATGACCCATCAGGTGACCAAATATACCTGAATCTTTGATTGTTTTCCCAGGATTATGGGACCAATATAAACTATTTGCAATTTATAAGCTACCACACCAGTATATTAAATTTGGATTATTTTGTCTTTTCTATCATGAGTCATAGAATGCAGAACTTTTAACAATAAGAGCTTTAAGGACTCAGGAAGGACAAGGTGGCCATCCCGGTTCTCCATAACTCCATGCTTAATTAACATTTGATTTATAGCCTCTTGAATACCAGTTGTTTCTCCAAATTAAGAGCATATCACTGACAGCTGATGGGTTATCATAGGTAACTTGACTTAGACCATGGAATTTATTCAAATTGTATATCTAAACAATTTCATTATCAGCTGACTTAGCATGAAAATATGGTGAAATATTTTCTTGGTATTTAATTAATTTTTGTTTTACTTATATTATCAATTTTATAATCCAGTCAGTCTTTTCATTAAAGTTCCAGAAATTCTTACCCAGTTGAATTGACATAATTCTAAAGTTATTAGAAACCTGTATTCAAAACTGCTTTTTAGTGTTCTTTCCATCCTTTCATAAACCTCCTAAAAGATAACATATTCACTTTGCATGCTTGTGAAGTTTTCAGAAACTGAATTAGTATTAAGCAATTAGCTGTGGAAATAATTTTAAGTGGAGTTAAAAACACAATTGACAAGGATATTTGGTCATTTCTGTGGTCTACAATAGCTTAACACAATAACCATAATTATGATTGATAGCATATGCTCAAGACATTAGAATTATAGAAATCCCACATAGTTTTGGAATATATATTAATATCATTCACTAAAATACAATGAAAAGAAGATTAAAATTAAAAATTTTCTTTTGACAATGCTTACCTTCTAATTAAACATGTCAAATAATTCTGTTTACCTCTCTTTTGGATTCTTCAGGAGCCTGCTGCTGCATCTCAGTTAGACATCAAAAAAGAAAATTTTGAAAGTGAAATTTGATTTTGGAAAGCCTATAAAATCTGATAAAAGTTTAAAATACTTGATATTATGAAATAGAATTCCAGAATTCCAGGTTGTCATATGTCATTCATTTAGCCAAAATGACTCAAAATATTTTTGACAAGGCAAAAACCTTTTAGTCATTGATAGAGGGAAGACTTAGCTTTCCAAACAACCTGTCTGTTCTCTTTTTCTTTTTTTTACAGTAGTTTATTAAAAAGACAAAAAAAATTAATTATATTTTAATATTACATGAAAATCTTGTTCAAGAGAGAAAGTCCAATTTCACCCTTTCATTAGTGTATTATTTATTTCAACCCCAACTTTTAATAAAACCTTATAGAGAAATCTTTTCAATCTTAATTAGACCAGGGCTTTAAGAAAACCCTGTTTTTGCTTTTATTTCAATGTTCAATTCACAGAAAAAATGGAAAATACCCCTTTAAATTTAGTCAGTATGTTCACATAGAGAATGTTTTTAACAAGAATAATTGTTACAAACCCTCCATAACTTGTTCAAATTAATTGTTCTTATCTAATTTTAAACAATGCCTTAACCCTCTAAATGAGGCAAAAATTTACGTTTCCATGCCTTCTTATAGTAGTTTACCAAGAACACCTTTCATTCTTATCACGTATCTTGCACATAAAACTATTTTTTCAGTAGCCTCAATCATATGTTATAATGGTAACTCAGCAACTTTTACTCCTGGTGAAAAAATTTCCTTTCAGGAACCTTTTCACAACTTACACAGACCATCTACTATATGCCTAGACTTTCTGACTTGTCCTAAATATCCCTCTTTTTAACAAACAGTTGTTACGCTTTGGGACAAGAATTTACCACACAAGATCCTTTTTTAAACAAAACATCTTTTATTTATAACCTTCATTGTATGGCTAGGAGGCAAGGCTAATTTCACATTGTAGGCCTTACCTAGAATCTAATGCTTGAAAATTTATTGAACAACTTTTAAAAATCAAAGAAGCAGTTTATGATCTTAAAGTATTTAGCAAACCTGATATCTGACCTATATAATTTAGAGCAAATGTTTACATTTTTAATACATTTTAATTTTAACAATAATCTTTAAAACTGTCTCCTTTTCCTGAAGATTACTTAAGTTACCCGAGCTAAAGAAAAGGCTACACTCTTTTTTTTGACAAAATATTTGATTTAGGATTTTATTATTATTATACAATCAATTAAAGCTCTTTCATATTACACACACATGTAAATACACAGAGTCTTTCCCAAGCCACAAATTAGACCCTAATCCCAGGCTGTCATTATGAAAAGGGAAAGCACAGCTACTTGGTTACAATTTACAAGGTCAAGCTCCCAAGGACATGACTGACCAGTTTTCTGGGCTGTCTTGAACCGTGGGTCTATGGGGTCTTAGGCACACATTTTATCCTAAGGTAGCCCTCTTTATTGCAGAACAATACAGAAAGACACAAAAAGCACACCAAATTCATTACATCTTAAGACCATCCTCAGAATTCTTTTTATTGTTAGTCAAAACTTTACAGAGGAGATAAACAGGGACTTTTACCATTTGTTTAACCAGTTTTCACAGAGACAGAGAGAGAGAGAGGGGCCAGAGTCAGACTTGTAAGAAATTCTTACCCTTTTGTCAACATGTTAGGCTTCTGGGTATCCTTTCCCTGAGTGAGCCTAGTGACCCTGCTTGCCCTGGGGGCCAAGCTGTATGATACAGAAAAAATCATCTTAATTTTGTGTTTCATGGAACTGCAGGCAAAGCCTCTCAATTTTGTACATTTTTGCCCAAGTGTTGCAAGAGATAACCCAATAAACATTTTCATTCTGGTCAGAGCCAAATACATGTTACAAAATATAGACATTAGCCACTATGCTTAGCACCCAATATAGAACTGGCAAGGCTCAAACTTGGCCCCAGTTGAGCCCTGTCATCTTTAGTCCATTTTTTACCAAGAGGGACTTTATTGAAGAGAGGGCTTCTAACTCAACCCAATCCTTCACTCAGGTAAAATGTACCCCATTACGTATTCAAAGTCAGCCAATTGGTGTTGCAGACTATTTCCTTTGGATCAGGACAGTAACTAAGCTGAAAGATCAGCAGATTTATTTTTTGGGGAGCCCTCATTTTTTAAATGAACTTTAATGCATTGTTGTTTATTCAGAATGTTCCCCTGTAAATTACTTTTAGTAAAATTTCACCATTTCTATTACACTTTACTCCTTCCCATGCCTCATGTACAAGACAGAAGGAAATTGGTTTTTCATAAATTAAGTATGCCATTTTTACTTAAAATATTCGTGTTGCTATCAGGTTCCCTTGACTAACTCAGTCAATGACTTTATTCCTACTTAAGTTTGCAAGAAAAATGAAGTGAAGGTGTAGAATACAAAAATCACTGCAAATTTCTAAAAGTCAAAATTTACATCCCCACAATCTTACCATTTGCTACCAGTTTCTTTCTGACCCAGTCAGATTTAAGAAGCCTCTAACTGGTTTCAAGTAAGTTAATTACTGGATAAAATCCATTCCTGGACCCAGTCCAGTTTCTATCATGTATTCAAAATCTCATTTGGATTAGAAATTGCTCAACGAAACTTGGAAAGTTCGAAACCCAAATCAATGTAGAGAAATACCATGGAAATCTGAGAGAAAATACCCACAATTTCCAGCTGCTCTGAGGGAACTCTGGACATATGTGAGTACTACAGGTACCTTACTTGTTCACTTAGCACCCCTGGGGGTCATTAGAAGCCCCACTTTGGATCACATTCTGACACCATCTGTCAAAAGGAAAAATTTAGCTGAATTAAATTTAAAGGAGATTAATTGAGCAATGAATTATTCACAGATCAGGCAGCCCCCAGAATCACAGCAGATTCAGAGATTCTAGGGATGCCTTGTAGCCAGAACACATTTATAGACAAAAAATAAAATAAAGTGATATACAGAAATCAGAAGTGAGGTACAGAAATAGCTGGATTGGTTACAGCTCAGACGTTCCCTTATTTGAACATAGTTTGAACACTCAGCAGTATATGATTAGTTGAAGTATGGCAGGTGGGATTGGTTAAGACTCAGTGATTGTAACAGGTGCATACTCCTAATTTAGGTTTTCAGTATTTTCTACCTATTAATTTAGGTTGCAGTTTATCCACAAGGACTCAAATATAGAAGTATGAGGTCCTTCTCAGGCCATATTTAGTTTGCTTCAAAACTTACATTTTCTTGTGTCTGTATGCACATTTTTCTCTCTTTTTTTTTAACCTTGGTCTCTCTGTTCATGTATTAATTTGGCAATTATATCAGCAGGAAGCAGCAGTAAATGAAACTGAAAAAAAAATCTTTTCATGTATCTTTCACTAATGTGAGGAAAATAATAGTAACAAATAATTATGTGTTAAAGTATGCCCCAGTTGACAGACAAGATGGACTATTTGTGGCACAAAAGTTAAGAGCAGAACTCAGAGGCCTTGGCACGGTGAGGGTATGGTCCTTGGCACATATTGCAAAGTCTGTTTTTCTGCACCCATGTCAAAGAGCAATTCCTGAAAACGATGTTAAAGACAACCGCAGCTGAAAATTCCCCAAATGACCACCAGTGGGATCACCTGGAATGAGCCAATTAAGAGAGACTGGTGATTTGAGGATAAAGGGCCATTAAATTCAGATTATGTTCCCTATTCCATTGACTCCCCTACCCTTTCTGTAGCATTTGATTCTCTCATCTCTCACTCTCCAATCCATCCTCAGAGCTCACTTTCCTGTTGCACCAAAGGATGCATTCTTCTCAATCTGCAGTACCCTTTTAGAATATTAAGATCTCCTTTTGCCTCCACAGATTGTATGGCCTTTTATTAACATCATATATGCCTAATGTTAGGCATTTCCTATTGTCATTGTTCTAAGAACTTTAGATAGAATAACATCACTTAATGCATACAACAAGTCTATCAGCAAGGTATATTCTTACTCTCATTTTTATGGATGTGGAACTTAAGCTAAAGAGTGGCAAGGTAAAATTGCACAAGATCGCACTTCTAGTAAATAGTGAAACCCATAAATATGGCAAAAATCTGCCCTTCAACTACTCTGCTATGGTAGCATTCAGTATGAAATGTTTGAAAAACAAATAGAACTGGTTAAGCAAAAACAGTGATGAATGCATGAGGGAGAAGGAGGGTATTTTATATAAGCAGGTCACAGAGAGCCTCAATGAGACAATGAGGAAGTTAGTCATGCAAACCAATGAGGAAACGCTTTGAGGAGACTGCAGAGGCAAAGCCTGGCATTAGGGATGTGCTTTCCCTATGCCCTAAATTAAAAAAAAAGTATATTTTCTGTTTGAAATACAAAGTTTTGAGGAACTTTAAGCAAGAAGGTGATGTATTCATATTGAAAGGATTAGTTGTTCTTGAAAATACCCCAAAGGAACTAAAAGTGAAAGAATAATTCATTGTTATTTAAGAGAGAATGCCTAGGGTATTAAAAATGGAAGTGGCAATAAATGGTTGGATTTATATATATATATATATATATATACACACACACACACATACACACACACACACACACACACATATATACATATATATATATAAAGATCTCCTGGTCACTGAATGTTGGTCATGGAGAAAAAGTGGAATTGAGGCTTTTATTTGTTTATTTTTGCTCCTAGGCAAATGGCACTGCTGGATACTGCAATGGGGAACCCTAGGGGAAGAACAGATAAAAGGTCAAATATTCAGTTTCAGACTCTATATTTCAGACTCTATGCTGTAGCCTCTCACATTTTAACTTAGCTCTTAGGGAAAATTTCTGCATTTTATTTAATTTACTAAATTTTAATTTTTAAACTGCAACTCAATTTACTTATTAAAAATATTTTGGGTATATTTGGACCAACTTTGTTTCTGAATCTACATTTTTAACTGTAAATTTTATGAAATCCATATACTGTCAAGTAATTTTATGAAAATTTAGCATCCATACTGAGATATATTTTAGGAATAAAGTACACAATGGATAAAGACTTAATAGGTAAAATGTCATAAAATAGCTAATTAATAATTTTAACATTTTTTACAATTTGAAATAATATTGGTTTTAAAAAATCTTATTAAAATTAAACTCTCCTGGTGATGGCTGTGTTAGCTTGATTGTGGTAATCATTTTACATTACGTGTGTATGTATATACCAAAACATCATGTTGTACATCTTAAATAAATAAATAAATAAATAAATAATTTTATTTATTATTCACAAAGCTTGGTAAAATTTTTAATTAGATTAAATTATGCTCATATACCTATTTTTACTTTTTTATTGTGGCTACACAAAGATTAAAAATTACATATGAGGTTTATGTTATATTTCTATCAGACATTGCTTTATAGATACTTGAATGTTAATAAAGACTAGATTTGTAATGCTAAGTAGATGATAAAACATGTCATCAGGTTATTGAAAATGTTGAGATTGAAGACATACATTTTGGAAGGCATGAATAAAACTATGATGTTGAAGCTTTGTGGCTAAATAAGTCAGAGTGTGATTGGCTACTGAATTAGAGAGAGTGAATTTGGCAGGGAAGATCAGAGCTTTTATCTACTTTCTGGTCTCGTAATCCTTAAGTAGTATCTAGATGCTTGGATTTCTGCCCTAGTGAGCATCTTCTTCTATTTTAATTATCAATAGTGTCCCCTGTTGCTCTAAAAATTTCACAAGTTGGATAGTAAATTATATATTTATTCAAATTATTCCACTTTAAAGTCTGATGAAGCACGAAGATTTCTGTTCATTTATTTGGTCTGTCTTTGCTTTTATTTATTTAGTCTATTTGTTTTACTTAGCTCTATTTTATATTTTCTAAATATCTGTCATATTGTTCTTCCTGTTTGTCTCCACCATGCTACTTTATTTCAGAACTTTATGACTTCTCATTTAGATTATGTAATCTGATTCTTAACTGATGTTCCTGACCCCCAGCTCACCACTCCAATCCAAGAAACACTTGACACATTTACAAGACTGAACTTCCTAAAACACAATTCTTGCTAAAAACTATGAAATAAATAAATGTGAAGGATCTGGGATGACAGGAAATGAAGAAATACAATGTAAGGCAGAATTGGAAGTGACGATGACATTTGCATTGGATTTTAATGAATATATAGACATTCACTCAGGGAAAGAAAAAAAATACAGGCAGAAATACTGATGAAGAAGAAAAGAATAGTGAAACTGAGATGGATATGGATGTCTTTAATACATGACAAATCACTTAAGGCTTTTCTGCCAAATTAAAACTTGAAATTTGGAAGAAATGAAAAACCTCTTCTCAGATGATCGTTATTTTTTTTAATTTATTTTATTGCATTTAAGGTTTCAGGGTACATGTGAAAAACATGCAAGATTGTTGCATAGGTACACACGTGGCAGCGTGATTTGCTGCCTTCCTCCCCATCGCCCATATTTGGCATTTCTCCCCATGCTATCTCTCCCCAACTCCCCACCCCCCACTGTCCCTCCCCTATTTCCCCCCAACAGACCCCAGTGTGTGATGCTCCCCTTCCTGTGTCCATGTGTTCTCATTGTTCAACACCCTCCTGTGAGTGAGGATATGCAGTGTTTGATCTTCTGCTCTTCTGTCAGTTTGAGAACGATGGTATCCAGGTTCATCCATATCCCTACAAAGGACACAAACTCATCGTTTTTTATGGCTGCATAATATTCCATGGTGTATATGTGCCACATTTTCCCTGTCCAGTCTATCATCTATGGGCATTTGGGTTGGTTCCAGGTCTTTGCTATTGTAAACAGTGCTGCAATGAACATTCGTGTGCACGTGTCCTTATAGTAGAACGTTTTATAATCCTTTGGATATATACCCAGTAATGGGATTACTGGGTCAAATGGAATTTCTATTTCTAGGTCCTTGAGGAATCGCCACACTGTCTTCCACAATGGTTGAACTAATTTACACTCCTACCAACACTGTAAAAGTGTTCCTATTTCTCCACATCCTCTCCAGCATCTGCTGTGTCCAGATTTTTTAATGATAGCCATTCTAACTGGCGTGAGATGGTATCTCAATGTAGTTTTGATTTACATTTCTCTGATGACCAGTGATGATGAGCATTTTTTCAAATGTTTCTTGGCCTCATGTATGCCTTCTTTTGTAAAGTATCTGTTCATATCCTTTGCCCACTTTTGAATGGGTTTGTTGGTTTTTTTCTTGTAAACCTGTTTTAGTTCTTTGTAAATTCTGGATATCAGCCCTTTGTCAGATGGGTAAACTGCAAAAATTTTTTCCCATCCTGTTGGCTGCCGATTCACTCTGATGACTGTTTCTTTTACCATGCAGAAGCTGTGGAGTTTGATTAGGTCCCATTTGTCTATTTTGGCTTTTGTTGTCAATGCTTTTGGTGTTTTGGTCATGAAGTCCTTACCTATACCTATGTCCTGAATGGTTTTGCCTAGATTTTCTTCTAGGGTTATGGTGTTAGGTCTTATGTTTAAGTCTTTAATTCATCTGGAGTTAATTTTAGTGTAAGGTGTCAGGAAGGGGTCCAGTTTCTGCTTTCTGCAAATGGCTAGCCAGTTTTCCCAACACCATTTATTAAACAGGGAATCCTTTCCCCATTGCTTGTTTTTGTCAGGTTTGTCAAAGATCAGCTGGTTGTAGATATGTTGTGTTGCCTCTGAGGTCTCTGTTCTGTTCCATTGGTCTATATGTCTGTTTTGGTACCAGTACCATGCTGTTTTGATTACTGTAGCCTTATAGTATAGTTTGAAGTCTGGTAGTGTGATGCCTCCCGCTTTGTTCTTTTTGCTTAGAATTTACTCGTCTATGTGGGCTTTCTTTTGGTTCCATATGAAGTTTAAGGTGTTTTTTTTCCAGTTGTGTGAAGAAGGTCATTGGTAGCTTGATGGGTATAGCGTTGAACCTGTAGATTACTTTGGGCAGTCTGGCCATTTTCACAATATCGATTCTTCCTAACCATGAACATGGAATGTTTCTCCATCTGTTTGTGTCCTCTCTTATTTCGTTGAGCAGTGGCTTATAGTTCTCCTTGAAGAGGCCCTTTACATTCCTTGTTAGTTGTATTCCTAGGTATTTTATTCTCTTTGTGGCAATTGTGAATGGCAGTTCGTTCTTGTTTTGGCTCTATTTAAGTCTGTTATTAGTGTATAGCAATTCATATGATTTTTGCACATTGATTTTGTATCCTGAGACTTTGCTGAAGTTGCTTATTAGTTTCAGGAGATATTGGGCTGAGACGATGGGGTCTTCTAGATATACATTCATGTCGTCTGCAAATAGAGACAATTTGACTTCATCTTTTCCTAATGGAATACCCTTTATTTCTTTTTCTTGCCTGATTGCTCTGGCTAGATCTTCTGGCACTATATTGAATAGGAGTGGTGAGAGAGGGCATCCTTGTCTAGTGCCAGATTTCAAAGGAAATGCTTCCAGTTTTTGCCCATTCAGTATGATATTGGCTGTTGGTTTGTCATAAATAGCTTTTATTATTTTGAGATACGTTCCATCAATACCTAGCTTATTGAGGGTTTTTAGCATAAAGAGCTGTTGAATTTTGTCAAAGGCCTTCTCTGCATCAATTGAGATAATCATGTGGTTTTTGTCTTTGGTTCTGTTTATGTGGTGAATTACGTTTATAGACTTGCATATGTTGAACCAGCTTTGCATCCCTGGGATGAAGCCTACTTGATCATGGTGGATAAGCTTTTTGATGTGCTGTTGCAATCAGCTTGCCAGTATTTTATTGAAGATTTTTGCGTCTATGTTCATCATGGATATTGGCCTGAAGTTTCATTTTATGAGACCAACATCATCCTGATACCAAAACCCGACTTAACAAGAAAAGATGATTGCTATTTTTATTTTAAGACTAATGATTATTTTTACCCATAAACATACTAAACAAATTTACTGTATGAAATAATATTTTGATAATATGACTTCAGATGAGGACACATACCAGTTTGCTGAAAGCTTCTAGTGACAAAAATTCTAGCTCACAGAATATCACATGGAACATTTTTGAATTACATGCCATGTTTAGGCGTACTCTAAGGAATTGACTTTCCCTTTATATATGCCAATGAAGAAAAGTAAAAATGTATCATTTTCTGTAAATCTTTTATTTGTTGTGCACATGTAGTATTTCCAAAGATTTTAAAGTGCACTCTCGTCTAGCTTTATTCTGTCCTGATCATTTTTTCTATGTTGTAAATACTTTTAAAGATAAATTTTGTCAAAAAATGAAAAGACACAAACAACTTAAAAGAAAAAAGAAAAACAAGGAAAAATGTGATTTCCTAAGAATGATACCTCTGCTGCTCTTATCCACCAACCGTAAGTCATCTTTGTTCTTTTTAGGTGATTATATCACAGCAGTGTTTTATGGGTTATGAAAAAATGTATGCATTTCCAATTATTAATTTGATGTGTTAAACAACTGTTCTGAGTACTAAAAGTCCTTGCCACAAAGACAGGTTAAATATAGCAATTTCTTCCAGAAGTCAACATAAGGACATGGCATCACTGGGGTCATATTCTTGAGGGCATACGTGTAATGAGGTGGGCAGAGTAATTGGCAATTGGGAGATCCACACTGGAATCCTACTTCTGCTAACAAAATCTTGAGAAGACCTTTGTTTTACTTACTGCTGTGTTCTGGCATCTAGTCCGAATCCTAATTTGCAATAAGCTCTAAATAAACACTAATAAATGAACTCATGTTACCAAGTACAACAGTTTACATCTCAGTTTTCTAATCTGCAGTTAAGTAGGCGTAACAAGAAGGGCAAATATCTTTACTACATTTTAAATTTCATGATCTAGCTGTTATGATACTGTTACTCTTCTTTGTTCCCTTTTCCCCCAGCATTATTCTTTCTTTCCTTTTACTTTCCCTCCCCTCTTACTTGTTCCTTCCTTTTTTATCTGCCTTTCTTCTTTTATTTTATCCTTATTAGCAACTTAAAGGAGGTTTGGCACTATTTTTTTTTCCAGTTTAAGTGGCATGAGTTTTCTTTGCTTGCAAATGGGAGAAAAGGAGTGGTCTAGAAAAAAGAAACAAGGAATATTTCCCTGTTTTTCAGAGAATGAACAGACCACAGTAAACTCATATCTTTGTATAGAAAAAGAAAGGCTACTAGTCCTGGAACACAGAGAAGTTTTCAAATACTACTTTCTCATCTTTGTCATCTACTGTCTTTTTTATTGGCTCAGAAACTCTGACAGGTTCTATTTATTTACTTATTCATTCATTCATTCATTCATTCATTCATTTTTATTTCAAGAGTTTTTGGGGTATAGGTAAAATACATGAATAAGTTCTCTAGTGGTGATTTCTGAGATTCTGTTGCATTCATCACCTGAACAGTGTACACTGTACCCAATATGTAGTCATTTATCCCTCACTCCCTCCCACTCGTCCTTCCAAGGCTGAAAAGTCTATTACATCATTCTTATGCTTTTGCATCCTCACAGCGTAGCACCCACTTATAAGGAAGAATCTATGATATTTGGTTTTCAATTCCTGCATTACTTCACTTAAAATAATGGCCTCCAGCTCCATCCAAGTTGCTACAAAAGACATTATTTTCTTCCGCTTTATAGATGAGTAGTATTCCATGGTATAAATACACCAAGTTTTCTTTATCCCCCCATTGGTCGATGAACATTTAGGTTGCTTCTGAACTTTTGCAATTTCAAATTGTGCTACTATAAACATGTGTGTGCATGTGTTTTGTTTTGTTTTGTTTTGTTTTCATATAATGACTTCTTTTCCTTTGGAGAGACACCTAGTAATGCGACTCTGAATCAACTGCTAGTTCTTTTAGTTCTTTAAGGGATTACTCTATACTGTTTCCCATGGTTGTTGTACTAGTTTACATTCTCACTAGCACTGTAAAAGTATTCCCTTTTCACCACATCCAGACTTTTTAAAAAAAAAAAAGAAAGTCTATTTTTTTTTTAATTATAGCCATTCTTTCAGGTGTAAGGTGGTATCTCATTGTGATTTTAATTTGTATTTCCCTGATAATTAGTGACTTTGAGCATTTTTTCATATATTGGTTGGCAGGTTTTGTACCTTCTTTTGACAATTGTCTATTCATGTCCTTAGAACAGTTTTTGTGGAAGGGGTTGTTTGTGTTTTTATTTCTTTGAGTTCCTTGATAATACTGGATATTACCCCTTTGTCAAATGTATAGTCTGTAAATATTCTATCCTACTCTGAGTGTTGTTTGTTTACTCTGCTGATTATTTCTTTTGCTGTGGAAATGCTTTTTAGTTGAATTAGGTTCCATTCATTTAGCATTTGGTCATGAGTTCTTATTCATGAATTATTTGCCCAAGCCAATGACTAGAAGAGTATTTCCAATGTTATGCTCTAGAATTTTTTTGATTTCAGGTTTTAGGTTTAAGTATTTGATCCATCTTAAGCTGATTTTTATTTTACTTATTTTTTATGTATTTATTTATTTTTCTGAGATGGACTCTCAACTCTGTCACCCACACTGGAGTGCAGTGGCATGATCTCGGCTCACTGCAAACTTTGCCTCCCATGTTCAAGTGATTCTTCTGCCTCAGCCTCCCAAGTAGCTGGGACTATAGGCACATGCCACCATGACTGGCTAATTTTTTGTATTTTTAGTAGAGATGGGTTTTCACCATGTTAGCCATGATGGTCTGGATCTCCTGACCTCGTGATCTGCCCCCTTGGCCTCCAAAACTGCTGGGATTACAGGCATAAGCCACGTTGCATGGACTTAAGCTGATTTTTGTATAAAGTGAGAGAGGAGAATCCAGTTTTACTCTTCAACATGTGGCTTGCCAGTTTTCCCAGCATCATTTATTAAATAGGATCCTTTCCTACTTTATGTTTTTGTATGCTTTGTTGAAGATCAGTTGTCTGTAAGTATTTGGTTTTTCTAAGTTCTTTATTTTGTTCCATTGGTCTAAGTGAAGTGTCTATTTTTATACCAGTACCATGCTGTTTTGGCAACTATTGCCTTGTAGCATAATTTGAGTCAAGTAATGTGATGCCTCCAGATTTGTTCCTTTTGCTTAGTCTTGTGTTGGCTCTGTGGGCTCTTTACTTGGTTCTGCTTTTTTTTTTTTTTTTTTTTGGTATTATTATTTCGAGTTTTGTGAAGGATGATGAAGGTTTTGATGGGGATTGTATTGATTCCGTAGATAGCCTTTAGCAGTATGGTCATTTTCACAATATTGATTCTGTCCATTCATGAGCATGGTATTTGTTTCTATATGTTTGTGTTATCTATGATTTCTTTCAGCAGTGTTTTGTAGTTTTTCTTGCAGAGATCGTTCACCTCCTTGGTTAAATATATACCTAAATATTTTATTTATTTTATTTTTTTGCAGCTGTTGTGAAAGGGATTGAGTTCTTGATTTGATTCTCAGTTTGGTTGTTGTTGGTGTATAACAGTGCTACTGATTTTCATATATTGATTTTGTAACATGAGACTTTACTGAATTAATTTATCAGATGTAAGAGTTTTTTGAATGAGTCGTAAGGGTGTTCTAGGTATACAATTATACCATGGACAGAGAGTGATAGTTTGACTTCATTTTTTCCAGTTTAGATATCCTTTATTTTTT
The DNA here is from genome assembly GCF_009761245.1 of Sapajus apella. Lineage (NCBI taxonomy): Eukaryota > Metazoa > Chordata > Mammalia > Primates > Cebidae > Sapajus > Sapajus apella. Next base: position 19,807,402 of record NW_022436945.1, read on the forward strand.
TTCTCTTGTCTGATTGGTCTGGCTCAGACTTGCAATACTATGTTGAATAGAAGTGGTGAAAGTGGGTGTCCTTGCTTTGTTCTAGTTCTCAGGGAAAATGTTTTCAACTTTTTCTCATTCAGCATGATTCTGGCTGTGGGTTTTCCATAGCTGGTTTTTATTACATTGAGGTATGTCTCTTCTATGACAATTTTGTTGAAAGCCTTTTTTCATACAGAAATGATGGATTTTGTCAAATGCTTTTTCTGCATCTATTGAGATGGTCATACAATTTTTCCTTTTAATCCTTTTTATGTGCTGCATCACATATATTGACTTGTGTACATTAAAATATTCTTGTATCCTGATAGGAAACTCACTTGATTATGATGTATTTTCTTTTTGATATGCTGTTGGATTTGGTTAGCTAGTATTTTGTTGAGGATTTTTGCATCTATGTTCATCAGGAATATTGGTCTGTACTTTAGTTATATTATTTCCTGGTTTTTGTATTAGGTGATACTGGCATCATAGCATGATTTAGGGAGAACTCCCTTTTTCCCTACCTTTTAGAATAGTTTCAGCAATATTGGTGCCAATTCTTTCTTGAATATATAATAGAAATCAGCCATGAATCCATCTTGTCCTAGACATTTTCGCTGGCAATTTTTTAAAATACTGATCCATTTTCACTGCTTGTTGTTGGTCTGATCAGAGTTTCTATTGTTCCTGATTTAATCTAGGAAAAATGTATATTTCCAGAAATGTATCCATGTTTTCTAGGTTATCTAATTTGTGGGCATAAAGGTGTTCATAGTAGCCTTGAATGATCCTTTGCATTTCTGTGGTATTAGTCATAATATGTCCCATTTTGTATCTAATTTAGATTATTTGGATCTTCTTTTTTTCTTGGTTAATCTTGCTAATTGCCTATCAATTTTGTTTACCTTTTCAAAGAACCAGCTTTTTGGATTTTTTTATTTTTATTTTTGATTCAATTTTATTTAGTTCTGCTCTTATCTTTGTTACTTCTTTCTTCTGCTGAGTTTCAGTTTAGTTTGTTCTTGTTTCTCTAGCTCCTTGAGTTGTGACATTAGGTTCTCTATTTGTGCTCTATCAGACTTTTCAATGTAGGTATTTAATGCCATGAACTTTTCTGTTAGCACCACTTTTGCTATATGCCAGCAGTTTTGGTAAGCTGTGTCACTATTATCATTCATTTCAAATAATTTTTAAAATTTCCATCTTGATTATTTTTAACACAAAGATCACCCAGGAGCAGGTTATTTAATTTCCATGCATTTGTATAGTTTTGAACATCCCTTTTGGAGTTTATTTCCAGTTTTATTCTACTGTTGTCTGAGTGGATACTCAATATAATTTCTATTTTAAAAAATTTAAGACTTGTTTTGTGGCCTATCATAGGGTCTATCTTGAAGAATGTTCCATGTGCTGATGAAAATTATGTATATTCTGCAGTTGTTGGGTAGTATGGTCTGTAAATATGAGTTAAATCCATTCATTCTAGGGTATAGTTTAAGTCCATTGTTTCTTCTTTGACTTTCTGTGTTGATCTGTCTAGTGCTGTCAGTGAAATACTAAAGTCCCCATTATTATTGTATTGCTGTCTATATCATTTGTTAGGTCTGGATGTAATTATTTTGTACATTTGGAAACTTCAGTGTTAAGTACATGTACATTTACAATTGTAATATCTTCCTGTTTAATTCTTTTATCATTATATAATGTCCTTCTATGTCTATTTTTACTGATGTTGCTTTAAAATCTGATGTCTGAAATAAGAATAGCTACTCCTGCTTGGTTTTGGTTTACATTTATGAAAAATATTTTTCCACCCCTTTATCTTAAGTTTATCTTAGTCCACATGTGTTAGGTGAGTCTCTTGAAGACAGCAGTTACTCAGTTGGTGGTTATTAAATCTATTCTGACATTCTATATCTTTTAAGTGGAGCATATAGTCCATTTACATTTAATATGAGTATTGAGATTTGAGGTACTATTCTATTTATCATGTTAGTTTTTTGCCTGAATACCTTTTTTAGAGAAAAGTCATTATATTATTGTTTTTAGACCCAGTGAGTTTTATGCTTTAAGGAGGTTCTATTTTGGTATATTTTGAGAACTTGTTTCAAGATTGAAAACTCCTTTTAGCATTTCTTCCAGTGCTGGTGTGGTAGTGACAAATTATCTTAGCATTTATTTGTCTGAAAAAGACTTCATCTGTTTTTATTTATAAAATGTAGTTTTGCTAGATACAAAATTCCTGACTAACAATTATTTTATTTAAGGAGGCTAAAGATGGAACTTCAATCCTTCCCAGGTTTTAGGGTTTCTACCTAGAAATCTGCTGTTAATCTGATAGGTTTCCTTTCATATGTTATCTGATGCTTGTGTCTCATACCCCTTAAGATTTATTCCTTCACCTTGACTTTAGATAACCTCATTAATATATGCCTTGGTGATGATCTTTTGCAATGAATTTCTGAAGAATTTTATGAGCTTTTTGTATTTGGACATTGTATTAGTTTGCTCTCACATTGCTATGAAAAACTGCCTGATATAACTCCATCAAGACAGAAAAAAAAAAAAAAACTGCCTGAGACTGGGTGGTTTTTGAAGAAAAGAAGTTTACTTGACTCATAGTTCCACAGGCTGTACAAGAAGCATGGTTGGTGAGGCCTCAGGAAATTTACAATGATTGCAGAAAGGGAAGCGGAGGCAGACACATATTCACATGAGGAAATAGAAGAAAAAGAACAAAGGAGGAAGCGCTGCACAGTTTTAAACAATCAGATCTCAGGATAACTCACTCACTATTACAAGAACAGCAAGGGGTACGTGTGCCTCCATAATCCAATCACCTCCCACCAGGCCCCTCCTCCAACACTGGGGATTACAATTCAACATGAGATTTGGGTGAGGACACAGAGGCAAACGGTATCATTCTGCCCTTAACCCCTCCCAAATCTCATGTTCTCACACTTCAAAACACAATTATGTCTTCCCAGCAGTCCCCCAAAGTCTTAACTTATTCTAGCATTAATTCAAAAAAGTCCAAGTCCAAAGTCTTATCTGAGACAAGTCAAGTCTCTTCCACTTATGAGCCTGTAAAATAATAAACAAGTTAATTACTTCCAAGATACAATGGGAGTACAGGCATTGGGCAAGTGCTCCTATTCCAAGTGGTAGAAATTGGACAAAACGAAGGGGCTACAGGACCCATGCAAGTGTGAAATCCAGCAGGGCAGTCATTAAATCTTAAAAGTAATCTCCTTTGACTCCATGTCTCACATTCAGACCACACTGATACAAGGAGAGGACTCTGAAGGTCTTGGGCATCTTTGCCTCTGTGGCTTTCCAGGGAACATTCCGTGTGGCTGCTTTTGTGGGGTAGCATTGAGTGCCTGCAGCTTTTCTGGGTGCATGGTGTAAGGTATTGGTGGATCTAGGATTCTGGGTCCTGGAGGGTGGTGGCCCTCTGCTCACAGGATCATGAGATAGTGCACCAGTGGAGACTGTGTGTGGGTTCCAACCCCATATATCCCTTCTGCATTGCCCTAGTACAGGTTTACCATGAGGGCTCTGCCCCTGCAGCAGTCTTCTGCCTGAATATCCAGGCATTTCCATACATCACCTGAAATCTGGATGGAGGTTCCCAAGCCTCCACTCTTGTCCTCTGCACACACTCAGGTTTAATAACACATGGAAGCTCTCAAGGTTTGTGGCTTGCACCCCTCTGGAGCAGCAGCCTGACACCCCTTTAGCCACAGATGGAGCGGGAGTGACTGGGATGCAGGGAGCAGTTTTCTGAGGTTTCACAGGGCACTGAAGCCCTGGGTGTGGTCCACAAAACCATTCTTCCCTTCCAGGTCTCTGGGTCTGTGATGGAAAGGGTGGCTGTGAAAGCCTTTAAAATACCTTGGAGGGATTTCCCCCATTGTCTTGGCTGTTAACATTAGGCTCCTCTACTTTGGTAAATTTCTGCAGCTGGCTTGATTCCTTCCACTGAAAATGGGTTTTTCTTTTCTACAGGATGGCCAGGTGGCAAATTTTCCAAACTTTTATACTCTGCTTCACTTTTAAATTTAAGCTTCAATTTCAGATCATCTTTTTGTTCATGTATATAAGTATATGCTGTTAGAAGCCACCAGGCTACATATTGAATGTTTCACTGCTTAGAAATTTCTTTCACCAGATACCCTAAATCATCTCTTTCAAGTTCAAAGTTTCACAGATCTCTAGGGCAGGGGCACAATGCTGCCAGTCTCTTTGCTAATGCATAGCAAGCAAGAGTAACCTTTACTCCAGTTCCCAATAACTTCTTCTTGTTCATCTGAGACCACCTTAGTCTGGACTCCTTTGTTCATATCACTATCAACATTTTGGTCAAAACTATTTAACAAGTCTCCAGGAATTTTCAAACATTCCTGCATCTTTCTGTCTTCTTCCGACCCCTCTAAAATGTTCCAAACTCTTTCCACATTTTCAGGTATTTGTATAGCAAGAATCCACCTCCCAGTACCAATTGTCAGTATTAGCCTATCCTTAAATTGCTATAAGAAACTACTTGACACTGGGTAATTTATGAGGAAAATAGGTTGAATTAAGTTACAGTTCTACAGGCTGTACAGGAAGCATAGCTGACAAGGCCTCAGGAAACTTAGAATCATAGTGGAAGACAAAGGGGAAGCAAGTACATCTTCACATGGTGAAACCGGGGTGGGGGACAGAGAGAGAGAGAGAAAGGGGGAAGTACTATGCACTTTGAAACAATCAGATCCTGTGAAAACTCACTTACTATCATGAGAATAGCAAGGGGGAAGTCCACCCCAGATCCAATCACCTCCCACTAGGCTCCTTCTCCAACATTGATGATTACAATTCCACATGGGATTTGGATGGGGACACAGAGCCAACCCATATCAGATATCTAGATCTCTAGCAAAACCAGGGATGTTTTCTTCAATTATTCCCTTATATAGTTTTCCCAAATGTTTAGATTATCTATTCCTCCTCGGGAACATTTTATTCTTAGCTTTGGCTGTTTTACATAATTCCATATTTCTTGAAGAAGTTGTTCATTTTAAAATATTCTTTATTCTTTGTCTTTCTTTGCCTAATTGGGTTAATTAGAAAGCCTTGTCTTCCAGCTCTGAAATTGTTTCTTCTACTTTTTCTAGTCTATTGTTGAAATTTTTCACCATATTTTGTATTTCCCTAAGTGTGTCTTTCTTTCACAGAAGCCCTGATTGGCTTTCCTTTGTGATATTTATTTCTCTGGAAAAATTTTAATCACTATCTTGGATTTTTAAAAAAATTCTTTAAGTTGCATTCACCTTTCTCTAGTATATCCTTAAGTAGCTTAAGAATCAGCCTGCTGAATTCTTTACCTGGTAATTCAGAGATTTCTTCTTGGTTTGGACTCATCGATGGGGAGCTAGTGTGATCCTTAGGGAGTAATATGGAACCCTGTTTTGTCATATTACCAGAATTATTTTTCTGGTTCTTTCTCATTTGGTACTTTTTTTTCAAATTGTTCTTGAATTTGTTTTTGATTGGACTGTGTTTTTTTTAATTTTAATTTATTTTTTTTCCTTCTTAAGGATTGAACTTTAATGTTTCATTTAGCCTAATTTGATTGTATATGCTTATAGGAGTTAAGACTCTGTATGACATTTTTAGTTATGGAGAGTCTTTGTGTACTGGCTTTCACAGATACTCATTGTAGTTATTATGTTTTTGATGTGTGGGTGAGTTTACTGTCTTTATGGGGTCAGAATGGGAGGAATCTCTTGAAGTTTATTTTCCTCCGTTTGCCTACTCTATTAGATCTGTATCACTTTATGGGAACCTGCAGGAAGGCTTCAGATTATCTTTTTATATTTGTCTTAATGAAATTTATTGCATCCTTTCTGCACACGTTTTCCCTGATCCTTTCAAAGTCCAGCAGTTAATAACATTTACACTTACTAAGTGTTCAGCTTTACTGTTTAATTAAAAAGTAATTATTTTTTATTTTGATGGCTTTTGTGACACAAGTGATATTTGGTTACATAGATGAATTGTGTAGTGGTGAAATCTGAGATTTTAGTGTACCTGTCACTCAAGTGGTGTAAAGTGTATGCAATATGTTTTGTTTTTTAATCGCTGATCCTCCCCAACACTCTCCTCCTTCTGATTCTCCAAATTCTATTATACCACTCTGCACGCCTTTGTGTAACCATGGCTTAGCTCCCACTTATAAGTGAGAAAATACAGTATTTGGTTTTCCATTCCTGAGATACTTTACTTAGAATAATGATGTCTAGCTCTATCCAAGTTGATAAAAAAGACATTATTTTATTTTTTTTTATGGTGGGGTAGTATTTTTTGGTGTGTATATAGACCACATTTTCTTTAACCCCTTATTGGTTGATGGGCAACCAGCTTCATTCATGTCCCTGCAAGGAACATAAACTCATTCTTTTTTTAATGGTTGTATAGTATTTCATGGTTTATATGAGTCACATTTTCTTTATCCAGTCTATCACTGATGGGCATTTGAGTTGGTTCCAAGTCTTTGCTATCATAAATAGTGCTGCAATAAACATACATGTGCATGTGTCTTTATAGTGGAATAATTTGTAATCTTTTGGGTATATACCCAGTAATGATATTGCTGGGTCAAATGGTATTTCTGGTATTAGATCCTTGAGGAATTGCCACACTGTCTTCCACAATGGGTGAACTAACTTACACTACCACCAACAGTTTAAAAGTGTTCCTATTTCTTCACATCCTTGCCAGCATCTGTTGTTTCCAGACTTTTTAGTGATTGCCATTCTAACTGGCATGAGATGGTATCTCATTGAGGCTTTGATTTGCATTTCTCTAATGACCAGTGATGATAAGCTTTCTTTCGTATATTTGTTGGCCACATGAATGTCTTCCTTTGAGAAGTGTCTGCTCATATCTTTCACCCACTTTTTGATGGAGTTGTTTGTTTTTTTCTTGTAAAGTTGTTTAAATTCCTTATAGATGCTGCATATTAGCCCTTTGTCAGATGGATAGATTGCAAAAATTTTCTCCCATTCTGTAGATTGCCTGTTCACTCTGATGATAGTTTATTTTACTGCACAGAGTTCTTTAGTTTAATTAGATCCCATTTGTCAATTTTGGCTTTTGTTGTCATTGCTTTTGGTGTTTTAATCATGAAGCCTTTGCCCATGCCTATGTCCTGAATGATATTGCCTAGGTTTTCTTCTAAGGTTTTCATGGTTTTGGGTTTTACATTTAAGTATTTAATCCATCTTGAGTTAATTTTTGTATAAGGTGTAAGGAAGGGGTACAGTTTCAATTTTCTGTATATGGCTAGCCAGTTTTCCCAACACCATTTATTAAATAGGGAATTCTTTCCCATTACTTGTTTTTGTCAGTTTTTTTCAAAGATCAGGCCATTTTAGATGTGTGCAGTTATTTCTGAGGCCTCTGTTCTGTTTCCATTGGTCTATATATCTGTTTTGGTACCATTACCATGCTGTTTTTATTACTGTAGCCTTGTAGTACAGTTTGAAGTCAGATAGCATGATGCCTCATACTTTGTTCTTTTTGCTTCAGATTGTCTTCACTCTACAGACTCTTTTTTTGTTCCGTATGAAATTTAAAGTAGTTTTTTTTTCTTATTCTGTGAAGAAAGTGAATGGTAACATGATGGGAATAGCATTGAATCTATAAATTACTTTGGGCCGTATGGCCATTTTCACGATATTGATTCTTTGTATCCATGAGCATGGAATGTTTTTCCATTTGTGTGTGTCCTCTCTTATTTCCTTGAGCAGTGGTTTGTAGCTCTCCTTGAAGATGTTCTGCACATATCTTGTAAGTTGTATTCCTAGGCATTTTATTCTCTTTGTAGCAACTGTAAATGGGAGTTCACTCATGAGTTGACACTCTGCTTGTCTATTATTGTATAGGAATGCATGTGATTCTTTATTTCTTTACTTTTGCTAGCTTTGGGTTTGATTTGTTCTTGTTCCTCTAGTTCCTTGCAGTGTGACATTAGGTTAAAAATTTGTGATTTTTCAGACTCTTTGATACAGGCATTTAGTGCTGTAAACTATACTCTAAGAAATGCTTTTCCTCTATCCCAGAAATTTTGATAGTTAGTATCACTATTATCATTCATTTCAAATAATTTTTAAATTTCCTTTATTAACCCCAAAATCATTCAGGAGCAGATTGTTCAATTTCCATATATATGTATACCTTCAAGAGTTTCTTTTGGAGTTGATTTCTAGTTTTATACCACTGTAGTCTATCAAGATGCTTGATATAATCTCAAGTTCTTAAAATTTATTGAGACTTCCTTTGTAGCATATCATATGTTCTGTCTTGGAGAATATTTTATGTGCTAATGAATAGAATGATCATTCTGCAGTTGTTGGGTAGAAAATTCTGTAAATATCTGTTAAGTTCATTTGTTCTAGAGTATAGTTTAAGTCCACTATTTGTTTGTTGACCTTCTGCCCCACTGATCTGTCTAGTGCTGTCAGTGGACTCTTGAAGTCCTCCACTATTATCATGTTGCTATCTCTCTTCTTAGGTGAGGTCTAATTCTTTTAGGAATCTGTAAACTCCAGACTTAGGTGCATATATACTTAGGATGGTGATGTCTTCTTGTTGTTTTGGTCCTTTTGTAATTATATAATGAACTTTTTGTATTTTTTTACACTGTTAATTGCTTTAAAGTTGGTTTTGTTGGATATAAAAATAGCTACTCCTGCTTGCTTTTGGTTTCCATTTGCATGGAATTTCTTTTTTCTTTTTTCTTTTTTTTTTCCCATTT
>NW_022436945.1:19816325-19861385 GCF_009761245.1 Sapajus apella
GGTCAAATGGAATTTCTATTTCTATGTCCTTGAGGAATCGCCACACAAGAAATTCCACAATGGAATTTCTTTTTCACCTCTTTACCTTGAGTTAATATGAATCCTTACATAGTAGGTAAGTCTCTTCAAAACAGCAGATATTTGGTTTGTGATTTTTTTAAATCCATTGTGCCAATCTGTAACTTTTAAGTGCAACATTTAAGCCATTTACTTTCAACATTAATATTTATATGTGAGGTCCTATTCCAGTCATCATATTGTCATGTTAATTGTTACCTAGATACTTTGTTTTTTTGTTGTTGTGTTACTGTTTTATAGGCCCTGTGAATTTTATGCTTTCAAGAGATTCTATTCTGATGCACATGGACCTTTTGTTTCAAGATTTAGGACTTTTTAGCAGTTCTGACAGGGATTGTCTGCTAGTAGCAAATTCCTTCAGTATTTCCTTGTCTGAAAAATAACTATTTCTCCTTCTTTAAAAAACTTGTTTCAATACAAATTCCTTGGCTGAGAGTTGTTCTGTTTAAGGAGACAAAAGATAGGATCCCAATTTCTTCTGGATTGTAAGTTTTCCACTGAGAAGTCCACTGTTAGCCTGATAACTTTTCCTTAGGTTACTTGATGCTTTTATTTCTTTGCTCTTTTCATTCTTTCCTTCAGCTTGACTTTAGGTATTCTGATGACTATATGCCTTCGTGATGTCCTTTTTACAATGAATCTCCCAGGAATTCTTTCAGCTTCCTGTATGTGGATATCTAAATCTCTAACAAGACCAGGGAATTTTTCTCTCAGTTATGTCCTCCAATAATTTTTCCAAACTTTTTGCTTTCTCATATCTGTCAGGAACATAAATTATTCTCAGGTTTAGCTGCTTTCCTAATTCCATATTTCCAGGAGACTTGCTCATTTTTAAATTCTTTTTTCTTTGTTTTTGTCTCTTTGGTTTAGTTCAAAAGACTCCCCTTCAAGCTCTGAAATTCTCTCTTCCACATGTTCTAATCTATTGTTTAAAGTTTCCACTGCATTTTGTAATTCCTTAAATGTGTTATTATTTCAAAAAGCTTTTATTGTTATTTTTAAATGTCTATCTCTTAGGAACATTTTAAATTTGTATTCTATTTAAACAATTTTTTTAATGTTGCGTTTTAGCTTTCTCTTGTATCTGCTTGCGTAGCTTAATAATCGCCCTTTGAATTCTTTTTCTGGTATGTCAAAGATTTCACTTTGTTTGGATCGATTGTTGGAGAGCTGGTGTAATCTTTTAGAATTGTTATAGAATCTTGTTTTGTCATATTTCCAGAATTATTCTTCTGCTTCTTTCTCATTTGAGTAGACAATTTATTCTAATTATTCTTAATTTTTTTTTTGATTCAACTGTGTTTTATTTTCAATTGATTTTCTCCCTTAAAGATGTGACTTTAATGTTTAGTTTCTTGTAGCCTATTTCTGCTCTTGATACTTTTAGGGGTGGAGGCTCTGTATATGTTTCTTGGTTATAGAGTCTTTCTATGATGACTTTCCCAGAAGATAGTTGCAGTAGCAATGTCCTCAATGTGTGAGCAAGTTCACTGTCTCCTTTGGGATTGGAGTGGTAGAGGTCTCTCAAAGTTTATCTAATTGTCCTGTAGTATGAACTTTTTCCCCCTGTATTTTATTTACTGGTTTGAATAGTTCAGGCTTCAGGCCAGTAGGGAAGGTGTACCTGGGTAGAAACTGGTTGTAGCTAAAGAAGGTAGGTAAATGCCATACTCAAGGGTTGGCAGAGGTCCCAGCTTTGACATAGGTCACTGAGGAAGCTCTCAGTGAAACACACTGAGGTCTCAGGGAGAAAGTTTGGAGCCACCTCAGCTGCCCTTTCAGGCCAGTGGGAAAGTTATCTACCTCTTAGTCATACTCCTGACCCAGTGTTCTGGCTATTCAGATCAGATGGAGAGTTCTTTTCTTCTGCAGAAATGTTGATGTTCCATGAGAAAGGAATTATGATTCTACCCCTTGTGCAAGCTTGAACTTGGAGGACACTTCTGTGGGGATGCAGTAACATAGAAGTGTTCCAGAGAAGCTGTCTGTAGGTGTACCCATACCAAGCTCCTGTGGGGAAAGCCCCAGCTGTGACTGTAGTAATGGATGAGCAGGAAAAGAAGCCCTTCTCCAAGATCTTTAATAAGCATCAGGGCTGGCTGCCTTGTCTTAGAGCTGCAAATTTGCCCTGCTGAGCCTAGCACTGTACCTGTGCCTCTGATGAAAGAAATTTTCCACACAAGCAAATATTTCTGGGACTCAAGGCATTCCATCTGGATTTTTGTGTGTCTCAACAGGTGTTCCCTTGATATGGTGTGCTCTCCCTTCCCCTAAAAGTGGGAGTCCCTGAGAACCAGAATACTGTGATTTCTGTTTCTCACTCAGGCCCAGCCTGTGCTGTCCCACTCCACGTGGGTGTTGGGAAATGTCTGCAAGGGATCTGGTGATGTGACTTGTCATCAAGTCTCCCAGCCACAGGTACCAGCACCAGTTCTGATGGGGATGGTGGAGAGGAGGGTGGAGTAGACTCTGAGATTCCTTAACTATAAGTAGCCTCAATGTGTTGGCTTTCTTAACGCAGGTTGCAGTATGAATGAATTGTTCATATAGTCAGATTTAGGATCTCTTGGTTAGCCAGGGTGCCGTAGGCAATGATGACAGCTGAGGTCATATACACATTTACACATTTGCTTCTTCCTGAGTTCTGTGTTATTCTACCTGAAGATGCTGTGATAAACTGTCAGTTGGCCTCCACCCAGAAGGTGGCACTTGCAGAAGAGCACCAGTTGCAGTGGTAGCAGGGAGATTTGTGCTTGCCTTATAATACAAAGGGGAGGTACTCTGGTGTCTCAGGCAATGGGTGGGGACAGAGCTCTCAAAGTTTCTGTCTTTTGTATTAAACTCCAGAGTGGGTGGAGGGGCAAAATTGGGTGTGGACTGGGTTAGGCAACTTCATTCTCTGGTTCTTCACATATGGGGCAAGCAGTGGTGCCAGTGAGGATCAGACAGCAGTTTTCTGGCCGCTCGGGTAATGCTCCAGGGAGGAGCACAGCTTTCCCTGCTGCACGGAAGAGTGTACACAGGGAGTGGGGAATAGCAGGCAGCAATAAGCCCCATCGAGCTCCCATGCACTTGGCAAGGCAGGTCTCATACCAAGCGTTCCACTGTCAGCAGCTAGCTAAGTTCCAGTCTGTGCTTAGAACTCAGAATTGCCCCAGGACATAAACCTTTCCCACAGAGACAGCAACTGTGGCTTTCAGGCCACAACTCTCCCAGTTCTCCTACAAAGCAGAGGTGCCACACTCCTGCAGCACACTTCCAACTTGTCTCTCCGTTCTGGCAAAGGAGCTCACCCCATTCAAGATTATATTGCAAAGTTCACAATGTGAATCTCTATAAATATTTTGTCTTTCCAAGTGAGAGAGGCATGCTAACAATGCCTCCAGTTCACCATCTTGAAATCTATACCACATATTCAATTTTAAAACAGTAAGGTGGAAAAATAATATTCCAAAGAAATAATGTTAACAGGTGAGCTTTAAAATTTAATTGTTGCTTCTAGTTTTGAGAGACATTTCAAGGGCACTCATTGTATCCCTGAAATCATGTCATACAGTAAATGTGTGCTTCTTTATTTCCTAAAGATGAGTATTGCTTCTGCCAAAATCAGATACATGGGCCAATTTTCATTTATTGCAGCATCTGTTTTCTCTTTCTTACTCATCGTGATATAATTATAGCTACCAACTTATCTGTGTCTTTCAGTGCGCTTAATAGGAGAGCATACTAACCTAGAAACAAAATAACAAAATGCTTGAACAGAAGAGCAGAGAAGTAGTTAATGAATACAGAAAGACTCCAAACACTCAAATGATGTCTCAGAATAAAGGTAAAATGCTTCCTTGTGAGTGACTACATATGACTGACAAGCTCTACGCCCATTAATTTCCTGTTCTTTTATGTGATTTTAGAAAATTGTATGTTTTTCTCTTTCTTACTTCCATTTTCTGTCTCAGTAGAACATTTCTTTTCTGTTTTCTTCAAAATAAATAAGAAGTCATAACATCTCTTGTGAAACATTTCAAGACATGATTATCTGCTCTTTCATGTGATTTTGAACAAAATATATATTAATAATCATTGATTCAGTGTATGGAAGTCCACTGTTGCCAAACCCTTAATCCTATTAACTTACCACTAAATCTTGTTGGTTATTTCCTACTAGGAAATTTTTTATTTCTTTTTTAATTTTGCACTTATTTACTTTTACTACTTTAACTTTGGTTCAAATCCTTACCACCATACTTTTACTCAATTGCAGTAAATTCCTAGGTGTTCTTTTCGTTTCTCCAGGATTTCATATTTTTACTCCACTCAATAGTCAAACCCTAGATTTACCTCCTCCCAAAGACACTCATATTCTAAATTCTTTTATACTTTCATTTTGAATTGAGTTCAACTTTTTCCATGGTACATGACATTGATTAAAACTTTAAACCTATCTTCGTCGGTATACTCAGAAGGCCTTAAAACAAAGATTAGAAGACAATATTTGGGAAGTGATCAATGAAACAACATTGGGGAATGAGAAGTGAGACAGAAAATGGAAGGTTGTCAATATAGTGTACTTTATCAAGCAAGTTACTCTGTGCAACTGTAGTACATTAATTCAAGCGGAGGATTCTGGGAATCAGTTTGGGTCTGTGTTTTCCCACACAAAAGGCAAAAGATAGGATTCTTACCCAACCAATGGATAAAAATAGTAGTAATGATAACTTTAATAAGTGTTTAACCCTTGCAGGCTCTACAGTATGTATAGTCATATGAACGATTTCACCTAAATTCATAGAACACATATTGGGTTTGTATTTTTTAAAATTCCTGTTTCACAAAGTTTGCAAAATTTAGCTGCCTTGTTCAAAATTAAGACTCACATTCAAAATTTAAGCATGTATCTGTTTGCCAAATATATGTCAGTATTTTAGCACTGTACACTGTGCACTGTGCACTGCCTTTAGCAAATTAGCTTCAGATATTTGCTGAAATCATAAGAAACAACTGTCAGTTTTGGGAATTCTTGTAACATTCAGTGTCTGCATGAGACGTATTACATGACTTTTTCTGTCTTCTCGTTTTTCAGAATTATTTCATCCGTCTTAGCCTTGTCTATTCCACTCAATAGTCAAACCCTAGATTTACCTCCTCCCACAGACGCTCATATTCTAAATTCTTTTATACTTTCATTTTGAATTGAGTTCAACTCTTCCATGGTACATGACATTGATTAAATTGATTTAAATGTCATTGATTAAATGCCCTAAGTTTCCTTAGGGCAATCAAAATTTTGTCTCTTTCATTTGTATGATACAATAGTCTTAGTTATGATGTAGATATAAAGTGATTTTCTATGATATAGTTGTTAATAATTTTATTTTTTTGCATATCACTGAAAATGGCATCTAAATGTCTCATAAGTGTCCCTTTCTATAGAAAATTTTGTAATAATCATTTTTATGTCTACTATGATTCTTTTAATGTTATATCTATTGAATGTTTTCTATAGTAGCTTTCTTTTTTTTTTTTTTTTTTTTTGAGATGGAGTTTCACTTTTGTTGCCCAGGTTGGAGTGCAATGGTGCGATCTCGGCTCACCGCAACCTCCGCCACCTGGGTTCAAGCAATTCTCCTGCCTCAGCCTCCTGAGTAGCTGGGACCACAGGCGTGCGCCACCATACCCAGTTAATTTTTGTATTTTTAGTAGAGACGGGGTTTCACCATGTTGACCAGGATGGTCTCAATCTCTTGACCTCATGATCCACCCGCCTCAGCCTCCCAAAATGCTGGGATCATAGGCGTGAGCCACCAGGCCCGGCCTCTATAGTAGCTTTCTACTCAGTGATCCTAAAGTATATGTGTATATCAAAAAATATAAGAATATATATGGTAGTTTGTATATTTTATTAAACATGTTAAAATTAGAATGCATTCTTAAGAATGCATAGTTTTCTTGACTCTTTTGGAAGTGTTGCTAAAATTACTAATAAAAACATCTTGAGGGTACTCACATTTTATTTTTGGCACCAAGAGTTTCCTATGTATTTTGCTAGTAGTCATTTTCTATAAATGTAAAGAAGTAATGCAGTAAGTACGTGAAAAAAAAAAACCACGACATCAAATGATTAATAAATGTGTGAATTTTTTTAAAGGACTTGGCTTCTTTCCCCTGTTTAACAATGCATATGTTATTTATAAAGTAATGCAAATATTCCTACATTAATTCACCACACTACCCTTTAAAAATATGAGGAATTGTTAAATGGGGTGAAAAATGCAAGACATTTAAAAATTAAGCTATTATGCTGAATTTATGCAAATATGAATATTGCTAGATAAAAAACTTTTTAAAGTTGCTTTTGAAACGTTCATTTTATTAGCATAACTATTCCTTTAAAATTCTGCATTTAATGTTGTTATATTTGTGATAATATGATATATACATAGCAGATGATTAATGTAGCATATCAGACAGAAGGGAAAATTTCTCAGATGTGGGGCCATTTTAAATTGGCAATAAAATAACCATAATATAATTGTTTTCCTCTATATTTATGTGACTTGGATGGTCAGTAATTACTGATTAAAGTCTTGAAAATAATTCTTAGTGTGGGTTCCCTGGACCAAATCTATTTCCAAGAAAAAGTATTTTGAACGAAAAAGTAGCTGCAAAACAAAATTTCTTTTGCAATGACACTGGTGCTCTCTTTACTTCATTCCCATCCCCAGCATCTATTCAGATGTACGATGCTATAATCACTAGAATCGTAGTGCTGGAAAGTGAGCTAAAACGTTGTCACTATGAGAGCCGGAGCTTTACCTCTTTGTTCTTTGTTGCAGCCCTAATACTTAATATACTTGCTGAAATACAATATGTGTCTAATGTATACAGTTGAGTAACTAGTTTTTGAAAAAGATGTGCTCAGGTATATGCTTAATTAATACTGCTGGATGCACTCCTTTAAAGTGATCCTGTCAATAAACCATTTTTGACCAATTATTTTTCATTTCTCTCCATTTCTGCATTTTAAGCACATATTTATTGGTTATTTACTTTACATAATGCACTATTATAACCCCCAGAGTACAGTACTGAGCTGAATTAACAAACATCCTGAACTTCGCAGTTTACAATCCATTGCAGGGATACTGGTGAAAAACAAATGGTGGTGATATATGGATATATGTAGGGAAAAAAATAAAGCAGAGAAAGGGAGTGTCAGGGACAGGAGATATGAATTTTAAGGTGGAGATCCTAAGATCATTAAGGAGGAGACCATTGAGTAAATAACGAAATGAACTAGGCCATCTACAACTAGGAGTCCTGGAAGTTGAGAGAATGAGAGTTGATGAGAGTCTAGGTCCTGAAAGGAACATATGGGTAACACTCTTCCACACCTTCTATTTGGCCTCCAAAGTTAATGTCCTTGCTTTTTTCCTATGTCTTATTTGTATGAAAAGGAAAGGGAGAGCACGAAGCTTGGAGGATTAGCTAACATTCTGGATAATATTATATAAACAATAAATATTATTGTTTATATAATATTGAGTAATTTATATTGATGCTGGAATGAGTAAAATGATAAACATGAGTGCAAAGTATGAAACTTAGAGTGAAAAACTATATTGTGAAAATAAGATAGCTTAATGGCAAAGTACGCAAATATCCTGTTTGCTGGATATTAGATTTGAAACTGGAAAAATTACTCCAGAGCCTATGATTTGAATACCAAACCACACTGGCCCTCAGTTTGAACAAACTCATATCTAACCTTATCTCAATGCAACCTTGATCAAATTACCCCTGGACCAATTTAAGAGTGTTCCCAAATTTCTGTTTGTATTCTACCACATTAATATTTCTTATTTGTATGAGGTGATACAGGCACTTTAAATGTATTGGGGCTATATTAACTTTACTTTTTATTATGGTTATTATGCTAGTATAGTACAGTACCCGGTACACAGGCTATCACATTATTTTTATTTAATTGGTTTGGGGTGAGTACATGTGGTTTCCTTTTATCATTTTTCTCAAAGTATATGTATACATTATTGTATTAGGTCATTCTTGCATTGCTATAAAGAAATGCCTAAGACTAGGTAACTTACCTGTATTAATTATTAGTACTATTTCATATGAATACTATGCTTAATAATGAAAGAAATAAAAAATACAATAAGTAAAACAATGAAGTATAATTTCCTGTAACCCTAGCTTTCAGAGATAACTATCGCTGAGTTTTTGGAATAAATTTTTGTGTGTGTATCAAAACATATTATGCAATATATAGACTTTGTAATTCGCTTTTCCTCCACTGTCCATGCCATGAACGTGTTCTTATGTCAATAAACTTTTGTTAACAGTATTAGCTCTAATAACTGAACAGTATTCTACTCTATGGATTTATCATCATATGTACAATAAGGGATGTCCTACTTACTCTTTCACTACTGCTGGACATGTAAGCTTGTTTCAATTTTTGTTTCTATTACATTTTAATAAGCAATTTCAAAGTTAAAGATTTTTGTTCATCCATATTATTTCCCTAGGATATGTTCTTAGGTACGTAACTGTTGAGTCAAAATGGATCAATATTTTCAGGGCTTCTTTTTAACATCACTGGTTGCTGATATTATTGCTAAAACTTAAATACTCCTGAATTTCTATTAGTATTTTAACTTTTTCTTATCTAATTGAAGTTAACATAATCTTAGATTAAAATAGCAATATCTAGTACTGAATAGTTAACATTCATTGAATTTTATAACGGTTCCAGTGTGGAGCCTCCAAGATCCTGCCTCTAGGACTTCAAGGTCTATTCTCCCAGCTGCTGGCAAGTTGTCAGTATTACCTCTTGGTTATCAACATGTTTTGGAAAGGGTTGGCGGTAGGAGACCATCGGCTGATGATGGAATCTCAAATACCAGCTTTTTCTAGTGAGGCAAGCTTAAGTCTTTTTCTGACTCTATCCTTCTTTCACTTTTTCTATAAATGTTCATCCTGAAAACACATACTACGTGCTAAACTCTGTCTCATAGAGGATTTCTTGAGAGTCCAGCTTGCAACAAGAACCTATCATGCACGAGGTACATGTTGTGTTTTAGATCCATCATTTACTCTTCTAAATAACTTTATAAGTGGTATTATTATTATTAGTTTCACTTTACAGGTAACGTAACGCCAGCTGTTTAAATACCTAGTTCTAGGGCAAGTCATATAGCTAGTGAAGACAGGATTCAAAACAAGAAACCTTATTCCAAAGCCGATGTTCTACACTACACACTGTTTTCTCCAGACTCAGCCTGAGAAACGCAAATTGATAACCTTAGTCATTGTGAACAGTTATTCATAATTCATTGTCATTCTAGGCTGACTTAAAGATTTTTCTGGTCTTTATGTCTTTGCACATTGATTTTTAATTAGTTATTTCTATATACATCAAACACTCTCACTAGACCATAAGTTCCATAGGGCAGGTAGTAGGATCACAACTGATACTTAAGGGTGCTGTGTGAGAAAACTGCACTTGAATGAGTGAATGAATATACTTGCTCATGTTTATTTAAGCTTAGTCATGCAGAGTCAGGCTTCTATTCTGGTCGAGACAGATTTTGATTCAGCCATCATGGAAAATGTTGTTAAATAATCATTATTTCCTTCATGTCGATAAAGAGTGTACTATTTTATTACTACAGAAATTGTATGGATTACAAGGTTTATTGGGCGGCTAAGTTTTGTATACATTAATACTTTCCTCTTTGTTTAAGTTTCTACTCTATAATTTCAATCTAGAGTCCTTTATTAAAAAGTATACAAATACTGTTATTATTTTTCACTTCATATATTTTAATCATGTCCATTTTCAGCTGTTATCATTTAGCTCAACCATACAACAGAAAGATTCCAGCTGTCTAGGAATATTCAGACACTATAATAGGGATTCCAATTTTTTTTAAAGTGTACCCTTACTATTAAATACTTTATAAAATTTCCCTTTTAAAATTATTTTTACATTGTATACAAACTACTATATCAGATTTTAAAAACTGATGAACTATACATTGTTTTAATTTGTTACAAAATTTTATTTTGGAGATGCTTCAAATTGTATCACCATCTTTTCCAATAGTACTTTCAAAAATATTTATTATGTTATAGGACAATATAATAAAATTAATTTCAACAGTTTGGAAGTGTATTAATTAGATAAAATTTTAAAAATAATTCTATACAAATGTCATTGAATATTGTCTGAATGATTACTAATCTCAGTTTGTAATAGCCAGCCAATTCAAAATATTTATAAATGATGACAAAACAATTATTATGTGGTTATAAAGCAAGATTTGATGATAAAATTAAATTATGTTTATAAGAGAATTTGAATTTGATCATGAAGTCAGAATTTCAAGCAGAAAAAACTAAGAGGAAACAAAAGGAACCAATTCAAGTCAATGGCCCAGCACAGAGTACGTCACTATTGTTGGTTTTGCTCATGAATGCCCTGCCTGTTGCAACCCTGGCACTCAATGCTGTCCCCTCCGCAGTGTCTGCATGTTCAACATCTCCCTTGATGCCTTGTCTTAAATCAGATATTCCACTTTTCACTATATTCATGTGTATTTTTTTCCAATAATTTCTCATTAATTTTGTTCATTTTTGTAGTGTGTTTCTTGTCATCAAAACAGCCCAACAGGTAAATTGGTGGCATAGCAAGTTTATGATTAAATGTTATCAGTTTAGAACATGATATTTTACTGCAAAGGTAAATTTTACATGTAAATAAAACTGGTGATGATTGTATGAATATTTCTTATGAAAGGAAAAATCTAGTTATGGGTCATGTAGTTAGATTCCATCTGGAATCACTAATTCATTATCTAGAGAGTTATCAGGAATTGCTACTGATGATGGGTAGTGTGTTTGTTTCCTGAGGCTGCTGTAAGAAATTCTCACAAACTGGGTGCTTTAAAATAATAAAATGGTATTTTTTCACAGTTCTGAAGGCCATAGTCTGGAGTCAAGGTATATCAGCAGGACCAGCGCCCTAAGACACTAAGAGGGAATCTTTTAACTTAAACTTTCTGAAGCTGCAACTGTACCTTGACTTGTCACCACAGTCACTCCAATCTCTGCCTCTTCCATCACATTGACCTTTTCTCTTTCCAAAATTCCCCCTTTATTTCTTATAAAGATGCTTGTTGTTCTTCCAGGTTCAGTGGTTCATGTCTATAATTCCACTACTTTGGGAAGCCACAGCGGGAGGATCACGTGAGGCCATATTGACCAGACTGCCCAATATGGTAAAACCCAGTTTCTACTAAAATTATAAAAATTAGCTGGGCATGGTGGTGCACATCTGTAATCCAGCTACTCAAGCAGCTGAGGCAGGAAAATCACTTGAACCCAGAAGGCAGATGTTCTAGTGAGCTGAGATAATGCCACTGCACTCCAGCTTGGGTGACAGAGACTGTCTCAAAAAAATAAAAATAATTTTTTAAAAAACGTGATTTTATGTAAGTTTCACCTAGATTATCCGGGATAAATGGCTTTTTTCAAAATCTTTATCACATATTTTGACATATAACATAAAATTCATTCTTTTTCCATAGAAGGTAATATTAGCAATTCTAGGGGTTAGGACATGGATATACTATCTAGAGACCACTTTTCAGCAATAATTCAAAAATCTTTTTTATGTAAACATTGAGATTATTTTAATCAATGCAGTTTGCGAACCCTGTACTTTTAGCAATATAAAATAAACAAGAATGTCAATTTGAAAGCTGATGAAAAGCTGGGTGAGTCATTACATGGATCTCCCGTTCTCACCTTTTCATGCTGCACTTAGACCAAAATCCCTTAAACTGAGTGATCGTTAACCATTTGAGGCTTTGGTTATTAAGGTTTATATTCCCTTTGATTTGAAGGAGGCTTTGGATTCCTTTCTCTCTAAAAGTAAAACAAACGTTTAGAGATATATATTCTAGTAATAGTGATTTCACTTTTAAAAATACAAAGTCAATCAGGTAATGTAGCTACTCAATTACTTTTATATCAGCAAAATTTAAAGTAATATTGTCAAATTTTATATTTTTAAGTAAGAATTTAAATGCTTATATTTTCAAATATTTTAGTAAGTTTTTGGACACAATGTTAATAATAGCTAACATCAGTTGAGTGCTAAGAAAGAAATTAAGAACCTGGATAATTAATTAAATCCTCACAGCCAGTAAGATAAGTAGATCCTATGGTTTTTACCATTTTACATATGAAGTAATTAAGGCATAGAAAAATTAAGTAATTTGCTAGAGTTTTTTGTATTAGTCAAAGATTGTCAGATACGTAGTGAATAGTGTATGTCTGTGTGTGTATATATATACATATAAAATAAATCTTTATACATATATGAGTGGAATAAATATATTCTATGTAAAGAAGAATATATTTATATTCTATTTGAAGAAGAATATGTTTATATTCCATTTGAATAAGAAGGAAATAATTTGGCCCAGTTGGTCATGGTAGCTCACGTCTGTAATCCCAATTCTCTGGGAGGCCAAGGAAGGAGGACTGTTTGAGGCCAGGAGCTATAAAACCAGCATAAACATCACAGTGAGACCCCCATCTACAGAAAAATATTAAAAATTTAGCTGGGTGTGGTAGTGCATGCCCGTAATCCCAACTATTTGGGAGGCTGAGGCAGGAGGATTTTTTGAGCTCAACTGTTCAAGGCTGCAGTGAGCTTTGATCATGTCACTGCTCTTGTGCCTGAGCAAAAAAGTGAGTCCCTGACTCTAAAAAGTAAACATAAAAAAATACCCTGACCAACATGGTGAAACCCCATCTCTACTAAAAATACAAAAATTAGACAGGCATGGTGGCGGCCACCTCTACTCCCATCTACTTGGGAGGCTGAGGCAGGAGAATCACTAGAACCCAGGAGGCAGAGGTTGTGGTGAGATGAGATCACGCCATTGCACTTCAGCCTGGGCGACAGAGCAAGACTCCATTTCAAAAAAATAAATAAGTATTTTTATGCAGGTCCCAAATATGCAGGGTGAGTTGGCAAGCTATGAGGAGACCAGGAGATACAATGTTTCAGACTGAGTCTGAAGGCAGGATAAAAGCTGATGTCTCCATACTAAGGCAGTCGGGTAGGAAGAGTTTTCATTTACTGGGGGTGAGCATAGTTAATCGACCTTTCTATTCTATTCAAGGCCTATCTACCTTAGAGAGGGCACTCTTCTTCACCTAATCCACCATTTAAAATGTTAATCACATCTTTAAACATCTTCAAGGAAACAGTTAATGTTTGACCAAATATCTGGGTACACTGTGGCCTAAGAGAGTTGACACACAAAATTAACCCTAACAATGAACACAGATAGTAAAGGAGTTAGACTGGTGTTTGAACCCAAACGTTCTATTCCCCGCGATGCTTTTATGTTGTATTATAATTTGGTCTGTTTTCAGATATGTATACTTGCCAGTCATTTTCATTCTCTAGGATTGGTGTAGTAAAAGTTCACATGAAAGTTCACTTTTTCTGCCAAAAGACAGTGGTGTGGAGGTACAGTGGAGCCCCAGACTGTCCGTAGTAAAGAAAGTACTGTGAAAATGGTGTTGACACAGGGAAAGGCCTTGGGGAACTAGACTAGATTCCAAGCAAGCGTTAGGCAAGATGGGGAGAGAATATGAACAACAACTGACTAACATACTCTTGTAAGCATTTACTGATTTCCCCGGGAGTTGCATGCAGATCCATTCCACTATCATTGACACTAGGGCATATCGCACACACCTCTCTCCATGGATTTGACCCATTCATTCTGTGCTAATCATAAGGCTGTCCACAGAGATCTCACTTATCTTCTCCTTTCAGGCACTTTTCTACTAGTGAAAGGCACAATTTAATCATACAGTTCACAAAGTGATTCATCCAAGAGTGTAAAAAAGTTACACTAAGTAATTTATACATAAACATATATTTGAAACTACTAGCTGGTGTGTGTGTGTGTTTGTGTGTGTGTGTGTGTGTGTGACTACTAGCTGGTGTGTGTGTGTTTGTGTGTGTGTGTGTGTGTGCGTGCATGTGTAAAAGAGATGCCAGAACTGTGCTAAAAACGCATGTTTTTCACCTGAAATTCTTTCAGGGCTATTTTGCCATAACCAGAATAAATCTGAAATCCTTAACTAAACTGCTACACGTGTATGAGTCATCTTTGAGTGTTGCAATGAGCCAAACTGTATGTTACCAAGAGGTTTAATTTATTTCTCTCTTACAGCATGGAAGAAATGCTCTTGCATGATTTTTATCAGCAGATTATAACTCAATAAATCTATAAATGTTGAGAAAGTATATTGATTCATTATTAGTTCATGACAAAACAAGCAGATGCTTTCATTTCAAGAAGATCCATAATATTAATAAAAATCAGCTTGCCAGACGAGAAGCAACTATGAAATGGTCAGAACAGAAGAAAATGTTAACAATCTTAGAAAGTTTCTTTTTGATAATCTGAACTATTCACATTGTTTTCATATCTGTTTCTTTATTATATTTACCATTCAATATTTACTTAGATGAAAAGTTTACTTTGCTTAGAGATACAAAAAGAAAAAGAAAAAGACACATATAAACACAAGAAAATAAATAAAATTTTATTACAAATCATTTACTTAAGAAGATAGGAGTTCACTTTTACTCAGTGCTTAACATTAAATATATTGATATCAATTTAAAAAGCCCCTTTTGTACGTGTTAAAGAAAAGTCAGTGTATTAACACAGTCAAGTAAAGTTTATAACAACCATTACGTAGTTGGAAATATAGTTTCTCTTAAATTTATTTTCCTGAGCTAAGTAAATAAAAATTTTAAATTTCTGTAGATGTTTGCTTCAGAAATTTAATTAATTTTTCAGTTTCTTTAGCAAAATGTAGAAAAATTAATTGTGACTAGTAAACTACAAGGTTGATGAAAAACAATTTTTTGTGAAGAAAAATTTCATAATCTTATAAACAAAAATATATACAACCCAGGAGGGGTTGTATAAAGAAAGAAATCGCTTTCATTTGAAGTATCCTTTGACACAAGTGCAGACTAACCTGTTATTTATATCTCCCAAAGGGTAGTAGGGTCATTCAGGCCTGCTAGACCATTTATTAAAATGAAGAAAGCTCACAATTAAAGGGCTGAAATTATTATGGCATTATCTGACTATATTAGTACCTGAATATGAACATTTTAAAAACTGGTGGCAGAATGACTTTTGACACCATCTCAAAGTTTGTGCTACACTGGAATGTTAAACCTGTTTTAAAAAATATCAATTAAATAAGCCTATCTCAATTATTTAGGAACAATGAAAGCATACTATTTTTAGAAGTATGATATTTAATAAATCCAATTATTTAGCAGTTACTATATTCCAGGAATATGTGTTCTCCTTCTTTCCAACAATAAACTTTTGAGAAGATCCTTTCTACTGCTCAAATTTTATAGATAGATAAGTTGAGCTTAAAATTAAAAAAAGAAAAACTTTTGTGCATCGAAGGATAGTGTTGAGAAAGTGAAAAGAGAACCTGCAGAAAGGAAGAAAACATTTTCAAATCATGTCTGATAAAGGTTTGATATCTGGAATATATGAAGAACTTCTACAACTCAGCAACCAGAAGACAATAACCCAATTTAATAATGAACAAAGGCCTTGAGCAAATATTTCTTCAGAGAGGATATATATTTATATAAATTGCCAATAACCACATGAAAAAATGCTCAACACCATTAGTTATTGGGTACGTGCAAGTTGATACCACAACAACATAACAAGTGTTGGTGAGGCTGTGGAGCAATTGGAGTCCTCGTATATTGCCAATGATAATGTTAAATGGTATTGCTCCTGTGTTTGGCAGGTCCTCAAAATATTAGCCATAGCATCACCATGACACAGCAATTCCAATTCTATGTATATACCCAAAAGAATAAAAAACAGTTACTCAAGCAGATAGCTGTATTCCAGTGTCCCTTGCACCATTTTTCACAAATATTCCAAAGTAGAAACAACCCAAGTGACCATTGACAAATGACATAAACAAAATCTGGTATATAAATACAATGGAATATTATTTAGCAGTAAAATTTAATAAAGCTCTGATACATTCTGAAACATATACTTTGTAACCTTATGCCTAGAGAAATAATCTAAACACAAAAGACTAATATTTCATGATTATACTTACACAAAATATGTCAAATAGGCAAATTCACAGAGACAGGAAGTAGATTAGAAGTTTCCGGAGACTTCTGAGGAATTATTGCTTAATGATCACACAGTTTCCTTTTAGAGTTATGAAAAATTTTGGAAATAGTTAGTGGTAATTGTTGCATAACACTGAGAATGTAATTAAGGTCACTGAATTTTGTACACTTAAAATTAGTTAAAATGACAAATATTAAATTATATGTGTTTACTATAATAAAAAAGGATGTACATTGATTTTAAAAATCATGAATTTCTATCATTTCAGGTACTAAGCCCACATCATTAGCATTTATTATAATAAAGCCTTCCATTCTAATTTTGACCCTTTAGCCGTTTTGAACCTTTAGCAATCTTAAAGGTTCAAAATTTAGTCCTAAGTATTATATTCTATAACTCGCATGTTCTCAGTACATTTACCCTCTAACAATGACTTTATTTTTCTTTAGTCTACGTTCTCTTTTTTAGGTGACTAGTGTCATGAGAACGTCATATTGTAAGTATATCGTAGCAAACCATGTCTTGAATTTTCTATGTACCCCAGAACCTCAAACTACAGGTATAAGTTGTTGAATATATATTAATATGTAGCACCTACATATGGATGTTTTATTTAGCAAGAAATAAGGAAGTAAAGGTGCCTGACTTATTTTGCCAACTTTGGGCATTAGAATTACGGCTCCTTCCCATTTTGTACAAGTTGTCTTTTACCAGTCACCGAGTCCTGTGGAAAGTCTTAATTATCTTCTAGTCTTGCCAGTTTTCTCCACAGGCATCACATCCGTCAGCATTCCTGGACTGGATTACTACAGAAACCTCTTCTAGGTCCCCTGCCTCCAGTCTTGCTTCCTTACACTCCATTCTCCACCCAGCCATTAGGGAATTCCTTCCTAAATACATTTTAGAGCACTATTGGTCTTCTGAAAACCCTTCCTTGTCTTGCCATTGCCTTTCTTATTGTCTTGAAAAGACATAAATGGCAACAGAAATCGTTCACACTCTCATCTACAATTTTAGTCTCATCCATCTTCATCGCTCCCTTTCTGTGAGATATTCCACTATCTTTAGCGTTTGAATAGCGTCATACTCATCTTCTTCAGCAGTCATACTGTTCCTCTGGTTAACCTCTTTCTCCTACCCTGGGCTTTTACTCGTACTTCACGTCTCAAGCTAAAACTTATCTGTTCCGGCCGGGCGCTGTGGCTCACGCCTGTAATCCCAGCACTTCGGGAGGCCGAGGCGGGTGGGTCACGAGGTCAAGAGATCGAGACCATCCTGGTCAACATGGTGAAACCCCGTCTCTGCTAAAAATACAAAAAAATCAGCTGGGCATGGTGGCGCGTGCCTGTAATCCCAGCTACTCGGGAGGCTGAGGCAGAATTGCCTGAACCCAGGAGGCGGGGGTTGCGGTGAGCCGAGATCGCGCCATTGCACTCCAGTCTGGGCAACAAGAGCGAAACTCCGTCTCAAAAAACAAACAAACAAACAAAAACACTTATCTGCTCCTCAAAGACAACACTTCATAGACTATAGTATTTGCCCCTGCTTTGTGTCACCGTTCGGATTACGTTTTATTGTAATCACCAGTTTGTTTTTCCTACCACTAGATGGCAGTTCTATTAGGCCAGGTACATCTCTTGCTAACATTTTCTGCTTAGAGCATGTATCTCAATACGTGGGAAATGTTAAGTATTCAATAAATATTTGTTGAAACGAGTGAATAGCAACTTGTAGGCTGGTTTCACATGTGCCAACTTGTACTCTTTAACTGAAAGCCATAAAATTTGCAAATACTGAAATTGGTTATCTGTTTGCAAATAATCTGTTTTCTTGATCTGTAACTGCCTATTCCCCTTTCTTCAGTTAACTGTCATCATTAATCTGTCTACAGACATACAGCAATTATTTCAGTTATTTAAAGGGACCACATCCACTCTTGATGCTAGACTTTTCTAAATGCTATTTTTGTATCTAATATACCCTTGTTTCTTTGTTTATCCTATCTTTTAGTCCTAAATAACTTTCATTTGTTAACTATTTTGGTTAATACCAAACACAATAATTCAACATCTATCTTCCCGTTTATATTGCAGTGCCTACAAGAGCAGACTCTAAATCTGTCTTGCTTACCAATATATTCTCAATGCTTCCTAGCATAGTAAATGGTGGAAATAAACTTCAATAATTATGTAATAGATTGATAAATAAAGAATCTTTGAGATGAAATATGTCCAAAATACAGAGATTGATATGCAGCTTAGGATTTATATTTTATTTGATGAAAAAGGAAGACTATACCATGATCTGTCTCTGGTCCTCCTTATTAAAGAAATGGTAAGTGGATTTAAGAGCTGATCTCTATAATTACTGGCTGCAGAGCTTCTTTATACAACATTTCTATTTTCCTTTGTGTCACACAGATTGATCTGGTAGGAAATAATTTATTCTGAATTTGTAGTTCTTGTTACCAATTATAGACCATTCTAGATCTTTCCATTGAGCCCTTAGAATAGCTGTATAAATAGGTCACTTCTTTCTAAATAGAGTAGGCTTTATTTGTATTCTTTCAGGAGACAGTCATCAATTTCCTTCTTTGAATGTTCTAGACATTTTCTTATGTGGATTTGGGTTTTCTTCGGGGGGAAGCTTTCTTTTTCAAACTGGGAGTCCCATAAAAGAATAGAATCACAATTCATCTACAATTATAACAATTCTTGTTGAATATCATTAAACTCCACAGTTATTAATAATTTCAAGCCAACACAGTAGTAAATTTCATTTGTTAAGCTTTTTATATGCATGCAAAGTGCTAACTTCTCTACAGCACGATCTCATTTAATTTGTCAACAATTCTGCATTCTAGATTCTATTAATAGTGTTTTCCAGATATGGAAACTCTGTCTGACTGATATATCGAAAAAAATACTAAAACCCAAATATGCTTAGTTTTCTAATCATTGTACCATCTTACTTCAAAATTAAAGAGTAATAAAATAATGTTAATTGTGGAGAATAAAATGCATTTACAAATGAAATCATTTATTTTTATTTTGTTTTTTTTATGAAATTACAAAATATTTTATTATTTATTTTTTTATTTTTATTATACTTTCAGAGGGTATAGGTACAGATTTGTTACATTAATATATTGCATAATGGTGAGGTTTGGGCCTTTAGTATGCCTATAAACTCAATAGTAAACATTGTACCCAATAGGTAATTGTTCAATCCTCACCATTCCCTCACTCTCCCTTTGTGGAGTTTCCAGAGTCTATTATTTCATTCTGTATGCCCATATTTACACACCCTTTAGCTCCCACTTACAAGTGAGAACATGCAGGTTTGATTTTCTGAGTTACTTCATTTAGAATAATGGTCTCTAGTTCCATTCAACTTGCTACAAATGTGCTCTGGACAAGAAAACTCAAGGTTCTGGTGATAGAGCAAGAAGGCCCCCATCACATGGAAGCTCTACATATGCACTGGAAGGAGTTTATTCTTATACAATTTCTGTATTCCTTGCGTGTGATCAAATTTGTGGCAATCTTAAAAATACACTTTCCTAATCACAAATAAAGTATAATTAACTTTACACTTTAGGTTTTGAAGGATTTTAAGCCATGTATTTGATTTACATATTCCAAGATACTTTTATTTTTCTTACAGAATTATTTACAAAGAAAGAATTGAATATATTATTATTTTATTCTTTTTTTTTTTTTTTAAGATGGAATCTTGCTCTGTAACCCAAGCTGGAATGCAGTGGCGCTATCTTGGCTCCCTGCTACCTCTGTCTCCTGGGTTCAAGCAATTCTCCTGTCTCAACGCCCCAAGTTGCTGGGACAATAGGCACCTGTCACCATTCCTGGCTAATTTTCGTATTTTTAGTAGAGACAGGGTTTCACCATGTTGGCCAGGCTGGTCACGAACTCCTGACCTCAAGTGATCTGCCAGCTTTGGTCTCCCAAAGTGCTTGAAGTAGAGGCATAAGCCACTGTGTATGGTAGAATATGATAAGTTCTAATTAAGATATTGCCATATATGGCCATAACTTAGCCTTTTCATATAATGAGTTTCAAAGAAACTTTAACTGTTCTTCTTAAATTAAATATGTTAATAATAATTTCTGTGTTAAATATTCCATTTGTTTGTGCTGATAAATTTAACATTTCAAATCTCCATCTGCCTCTAATGTTCTTAATGATGATGCCTTTGGTGAGGTTAAGGTAGAGATAAGTAGCCAAGATGGGAGACACAAACTTAAAAACTGAAGCATGTATCAATACAACGTGCATTTATTTGTTAATGTACTGGACAGGTTGAGAGCAAGTAACTCAAGATTGCAAATGGACTTTGGCTTGAAGCACAGATTCTTAACGGAGATTAGTAAAATGACTGCTGGGTTTAAAAATAGAACTTATTAGTTAATGCACACTAACCGAGCTAGAATGGTGCACCAATTTCTAGAAAAAATTATGAGTATGTCTTTAATGTTTACAAAGAAATTTTCTTGCTCTTGTCATAAAAGTCAATATATTCACAGAAAATATTTCTAACAAAGTCAATAAATAAATAGAAAGACATTGACATATTAAACAAATGAGCTTAAGACTAGAACTTTCTTTTAAAATAACATTTGGTGCTAAGGATCAATTTTTCCACCCAACTAGCTTAAAATGTATATGTTAGGAGAAAAAAGTATGTATTGTATTTAATATATAGCATAACTGATTTGGAAAAACTTGACTGGGATATTTGATTTTAGCAATATGAAAAGCTGAGAGTTATTTCATTGGTTCCTTTAATTTTATTACTTCTTATTCACTAGCTTTTGATGTACTTGATTTTTTTTTTTCTGTTCTGACTAGCTTAAGTGCCCTTGTCAACAGTTCAGTTGTTGAATGAGGCCAAGTGTTAGTTACAGCGTGAAAATCTGGTGAGCTACCAGAAAAGGGCAAGACATTAACTTGTGAATTTCAACTTCCGGTGTTCCACAGCTCAATGATGGCTGAAAGCCTCTCTTATGAATTACTATAAAGAGTAACATGGCATATGCATTTATGAGGCTTTATAATTATGCATGATATAAGCCTTCATCATAAAGAACTATACTTAAGGAGTGTTTGTGATGGTGTTCTTTCTTTAAAAATAATGAAAGGTCCTGCTAGTTATAAAATGGAGGTTATTTTCAGAGATATAATTTATGACAAGAATGCCTCCTTCAAGAAATGACCTACAAAGTCTTATGTCCAAAAACATCTAAATCAAATAATCTGGATAAGTTTCAAAGTCAGGAATAAGCAGAGTCATCTTGTTACTGAAAAAACACATGGAAGTCATAACCTCAGTAAACACAAAATACCAGAGTGTATGGAGGTTCACGACCTTGCTTAAGTGTAGAGCTCCAGAAAACTGCATGATCAGTAGTTATGCAAAATGACAAATAGTATGGAAGGACAGGATGATTATATGTTATTGTTCTGCCTCTCTAACCATGGCATTGTCATTAGACTCCACAGTTGTATGAAGATTATTCCAAGCACTCTTAAAAACTTTGAACATCTGTGGTATATATAATTTCTGTGGTTTTAAAATATTAGGTATCAAATATTATATAGTTTTTAGTATTATTTTGAGCTCCAATTTACTTAATGAAAGAATGAATTAAAATAGAATTTTTCCATATAGTTTGCAGTAGAAAATCATAATGATATGCAAGCTTCAATTTAACGTTAGTGGTCTAATGCAGGGTTTCTTAACCATAAGACCCATTGACATTTGAGGCTGGAAAATTCTTTTATTGTGGGGACTGTTCTGTGTATTGCAGGACATTTAGTAGCACACCAGGAATCTATTCAGTAGATACCAGTAGCACCATCTTTTAGTTGTGATGACAAAAAATGTCTCCAGACACTGTCAAATGTCCCATAGGCATCAAAATCATGTTATCTGAGAACCACTGAATGAAGGCAAATTGGGATACATTTTTTTTTTAGACCAAGTTTCATTCTTGTCGCCCAGGCTGGAGTGCAGTGGTACAATTTTGGCTCACCACAACCTCTGCCTCCGGGGTTCAAATGATTTTCCTGTCTCAGCCTCGCAAGTAGCTGGGATTACAGGCATGTGCTACAACACCCAGGTAATCTTTAGTATTTTTGGTGGAGATGGAGTTTCTCCATATTGGTCAGGTTGGTCTTAAACTCTCGACCTCAGGTGATCTGTCCGCTTCAGCCTCCCAAAGTGCTAGGATTACAGGCGTGAGCCACTATGCCCAGCCCATATATTTTTTTAAGTTGAAACAAATGTAAGAGAATCTCAATTCTTGCTTAGTTTCTGGCAAAGCATTTTAAAATATGACATCTCTATTTTTAGATATCTCTGTCTTTGTCTCTCTGTCTCATAGAGGTGAAGAACACTGAGCTTAGAGCCAAGATTTTCAAATTGTGTTCAGGTGTTCAGGGTCTCTCTAAATCTAATCAGAGCTTTATTTTTTTAACATGTTTTAAATAATATTAAAAGTATAAAAGTGAAAAGCTTGGAAAAGACTTTGTTTAACTCTGATAAATACCAAATGCTAATATTTCGTAAATGCTCATTTATGTCATTGGGTATTTTTGTGCTAACATCAGAAACTAGGCTTTTTCTCCTGCTGTCTTTGTGCATATAATACAATTTCTTACAAATATGTAGCTAAGAATGACTGAAATTCTGTATTTGGTTTTTTTCAACAAAGGCGGGCATATTTAATCATCTAATCTCACCTAGGAAAATTATTAGGAAGCATGTAAGTGACTACTAAACTAATGATACTTAATTCTCAGGCGTATGTGATCTTCACTACTCAGTTATTTGTTGAAAATAAGATTTTTCTCTACTCCTTATCTATTGATAAATCATAATGATAATCATATTGAAATACAATTTTTGTGCTTCTTTGTCAGTTTCGGGTATTTTCTATTACATTATTTACCAGAAATGAGAAAAGCAGGTCTTGAAAGTTAATGTAAAAATCTGTTACTTCCATTTCAAATACCTTCATTTGTTTAAATCACAGGTGTGTTGAGGTTTCAAAAAGTCCTATTCAAAATTGCTTTCATTATCTTAGAGTTCTTTGCATGGATTTCTATTTTCAAAATTGTGTAAGTCAAAAAAGAAAAAATAAATTGGATACTGAAACATATAACACTGCAGTTGTCATCCAGAACAACCACTGGTAACTTGTGTGTTTATCAAAACAGGGCCTTTTTTACCCCCCATGGACTGACTTTTATTGTATACATAGCTTAAATTTGAACTTATAAAATAACTTGTTTTATTAAAGCACCCAATTAATTTATTTTTATATTAGAATGCTTCTTAAGGTGAATGTGAAAAACAGTCCCATTTGTTTTTGAAAATATTTGTAATCAACAATATTTGAAATCAACATCTTTAACGGCAATAACTCTAAGTTTCTATTATGTCTATGCTAGGAGCTTATAAGTTGTGAAAGATATTTAGGAGAGGAGGGGAATCTGCTAAAAACTTAGATTTATATAATTATTTTATTATAAATAACATGCTGTTTTCCCCCAAATTTTTGTTACTAAAATGTGTTGTGGAAAATACATAGATTTCATTTGTATCCAATTCTGGATAGTAAGTCCTTGTATATGATTGATCTGTTGTAATACCGTTAAGAGACTTCATCTGTCAACTGTCCCACTTTTACCCTCTTTTCCCACAACTTGTAAGTACTTACTGTGTCCTCAGGATTTAACTCCCAATTGTGAATTGAGGCCAAAATAAACCATTGTCAGATGTTATATTTGTAAAAGCCATAGGCTATAGGGAATGATAGTGAGAATTATTTCTCTGCAGGTGTCTTAGCAAATAAGATGGTAAAGCCTACTCTTTGTTCTTCATCACTTTCGTTCAAAGGAAACCCACAATGGTGAAGTTTTCACCTTAAGATGTTTCCTTGCAATTTGGATAAATTGAAACTGCCTGAGGGAATAGATTATTGAATGTTTTTTCACAAAATATTAAAAATGAAAAGAGAGAGCTCTTCCAGGACTGCAGTAAACAGCCTTGGTCTTTTAATGGAACACCTATTTGAAGGTGCTACTTCTTCCTGTTCTGTAAAAGACACAGAAAAATAAAGAATGGAAGCTGTACACAAATAGACATCTGTGTGTGACACCAGGCTATCACTGTGAACTTCCTGGGAAAAAAAAATGTAGCTGTCATTGTGCACAGTGGCTCAGTGTATAGGGTTTAGAGTGAAGCAGATATAATTTGGAACTCCAGATTTGTTTCTGCTAAGAATGGTGGTATTTGCTTTCACTAAGTTCTAATATGTTCTTACCAAGGTCTTTGTATTTTCTCATTTACCCCTTACACCCACCTGCAACATGGTGTGATTATTGCTAGTTTACAGCTGATATATCTGAGTGAGCCTCAGAGACATTGCAGGAAGTGGCCAGACTTGTTAATGTCAAAGCCAGGTTACAGCCAACCTCTGTTACCTAAGACTTAACCAAGGACAGATACAAACAATCAGAAGGACAAAAGCACTGAACATGTTATGATGAAGCTCTGTAAACCCTTTCATAATCCAAAATGATGATTTCAGCCAATTTTTCCAAACATCAAATTATTTCCCTTTTCTATCTTTTTCAATTCTTTGAGCAAGTGCTTGGTTTCTCTACAACATCATCCAAGACTCTGTAAACACTGTAATTCTTCCCAACACTAACTGTTATAAACTTCAGCAAGAAAACTTTTCTCAAAACTTCATTTTTTTTCTTTATTTAGAAGAGTTTAAAACCAAACTAATGTTAAGATGAAAATTATAAGTATAGTGATTTTTCATACTGTCAGAAAATCAGAAAGCCCCTACCAAAGGAAAACATTACCAATTACTTACTGGGGAAGGTTACTAGAAACACGGAAATAAACAGGAAGTCAAAGGAAAATTCAGTTGCAAAACCTTGATAAGAAAAATAGCTAAATTGTTTACTTTCATGAAACAATTCTCTACCTCTAATAAATGGTTTTAATTCTCCATTTTAACAGACAATTATTAACATATTGTATGCTAAACAGTAGGGTTTTTTTTTTTAAATGTTAACTTTGTACATTTAAAAAGTCACAGAGTATACAGTTTGGCATTAACGTTAGTGACTATAGAATTTTGCTCAAGTGGTTTTATCATGTTCTGGCATGAACTGGACGTTTGTGTTCCCCCGAAATATATAATGTTGAAGGCATAATTACTGATATGACATTATTTTGGAAGTGAGGCATTGGGGAGGTAATTGGGTCATAAAGGTGGAGGCTTCATAAATGAGGTTATAAAAAGAAATACAGAAGAGATTATCTGCCTCTTGGCATGTGAGGGCCTAGCCAGATGACAGCTGTCTACAACCTGGGAAGTGGGATCTCATCAGATGTTGAATCTGCTGGATCTTGATCTGGAGACTTGCCAGCCTCCAAGACGGTGAGAAATAAATTTTTGTTGTTTCAGCCTCTCAGTCTATGATATTTTTGTTATATTAGCTCATGCCAGGACACGCCTACAACAATTTAACACTGATTTGTCCTTAATATTGTAGAACAGGCTGATGTTAACTGTCAAACACCTGCATTTAAACTAGGGACAAAAGGTTGGAAACGGGTAGCAGGAAATGCCTCCACATTATGTTTGGCTTCTTAAACAAGTCACCATGTTCCTGCCTCAGGACTTTGCACTTGTTTTCCAACAGACTGGGACCCTCTCCCCGACTTCCACTCTAATATCCCTATAACTTAACCCTTCATCTTCATCATGATTATGCTCAAATAATCTCTTCTCAGCAAGAGTCTCATTAACTATCTTGGTTTAAACAGAACCATCATCACCATCGAATCCTCTTAAACCTACCTCCTCCAAAATCCTTTCCCTCATTTGCTATAGTTTTTTCCATAGGACTTTTTACTCCTAAGACTAAAATGTTGTATGCTTTTTTTTTTTTTTACCAGCAATTCTTTCCACATTATTAGTGCTCAATAAATATTTGCAGAATCACTACTGAGTTCTAAAATAGTGTGCTCTTGAGGCCTACTATCCCAGCAGATCAGAATCATATAAATCATTTAGTAAAATTGACAGTTAATCACTGTGGCCTCCTTTCATTCAAAAAGAGAATGAAAAGAATGTTGTGGAAGCTGTTTAGGGAATACGGTGTTCCTGGAGAGATTGAGATCTGGGGCTGCTTTAAGAGAATCCCTTGTAAGGATTAGTCAAGGCTGCAGGAAGACTGACATTTAGCTGGTAGGCTGTATATCTGTTTAGTCAACAGAGCTACTGATACGGTAGTGAGTGACTAGACTCTGAAGTGGTTATCTGGACGTGAGCTATTTAGCCCATGCTTCCCATTAAAAATATCAGTCAGGGAGACTCAGCATCAAAAGACCTTAGGGAAGATGACTGGCCACTAGCATCGGCTGGAACAATGTGGGCACCTACAGGAGTTATGTTTAGCAGGATTGAATCTCAAAAATCAGGGAATGGTGAAGTGGGAATGTACTTGTTGAACTTCTCTGAAGTTGTACCCACACAAGCACCACAAGAGAGTTGGCACAAATGCTCAGAGAGGATACTAAGTATCAGGCAGTGTTAGCCAGAGACACAGGATCATCAATCAGGGAGGAAGCATGCTTCTAAACTTGTTTAGTAAATAAATACTTGCTATTTTCATCCTCTCCCTTGCTCCTTGTAACAACTAATGAGGAGCCAGTGATTAGAAGAGGCTGTAGAGTTCATTTTATAGTCCAAGTCTTCCTTCTTTCATCCATTCCAAAAAGCCATGACCTCCACTTCAATATGTAATTAGGGAGAGGAGAAATCAAGCTTTAAATACAGATTGACTTTAAATTGAAAGCAAAGCAAAATAAAATGAGAAAAGTGTGTCTTAATTACCATAATGAGATATGTATGATGCAAAAGCTATGCATCCAACCCAGATGTCACTAAAGAACCACCAAATGTTATTTTACCCAAGAGAGTTGGAATGATGGCTATTGGAAGAAACAGACCCTCAATGTTTATAAATCAATAAATTGGGATGTCTTAACCTTATAGCTACAGTGAGATTTAGGTTTCATTTAGACAGTATCTCTCTCAGTAATAAAACAGCTAATTGCACCTTTTGCAGATGTTTTACTTTTTTGTTTTTCAACATGAATTCCAAAATTAAAACCAAAACCTGAAACCCTGGTTAAGGATCTGGTTTAAGGACTTTTTTCCTTAAAAACGAGTAGACATTTTAATTGTGATGGATAAAAACAATGTTTTCATTGTGTTATGCCTCAGGAGATCCAAAAGATTCAAAAAATCAAAGAAGAAAATCAAGTGTAATTTGAGGCTGTAAGAAGCCGTGTTACATTTTGAGGTGTGCCATAACCAGCTGATGATTTGTTGGTAGACCAAAAAAAAGTTTCATGGGGTATCTCAATAAATACTTGTGGAATAAAAGCCCTCTCTCCTTGGACTTTTATGAATTATGAATATACCAACAACGAATTTAACTGAAAAAATTGAAGGGAAAAAAATAGCAGTTACTTTGGGCTTTGCGGTGTCCTGTGATTAGTGTTACTCCCTACAGCGTCTGTCCCTGCCGCTGCGTTCACTTAAGCCATCAGAATCAGCCAGGAACACCCAGACAGCATGAGGAATGGCCATCCCATCACATTCTCAAAATTGTTTAAAACATAGCAATCAGTTAAATGGACACTTTATCCAAAGAATAATGCAATGCATTAAAAAAAAATAGAATAGGCAGTGAGGAAGAAGTATTCGGTAATGGTAAGTTTAATGCACATTTTTCCTTCTTGCATTTATTCCCCATGTAAATTCACTGTAACTATCTGACATTTCAGCTTTGAAGTTTCAAAATCCATGCCTTCTTTCAATCAAGTACTTCTGTTCAAAACAGCAGTGAAGATTTCTGAGTTTTAAAGTTACTTTTTAATGATGGGCATTTTGTGATCAATGTATGGTTAATAATAGTATTTTATAGCTGGCATTATTTATCAGAACTGATTGAAGTGATTTAAAGTCTTTCAATTGTAACATTATGGGGCAATGGTTGGCACTATAATTTTTTTTAACCTTTAGAAAAAAACTGAAGTAGAAAGAATTTAAATCTTTTTAGCTTCTCAGAAGAAAGGCAGCATGTAAATACAAATTATTCATGAGTGATTTGTTTTTAATTCACCAAACGAATCAGTAGGAAACAGTTGTCAATAGAAATAAAATATTTGATTCTCAACTCTTTAACAGAATGCATTGCTGAGAGTTATTTCTTTGTTGGCAGTGGTAGTGAACGGTGGGGAAGTTCTTCCCATTTGGTGAAGAAAGCACTGACAATGTATTTCCTTTCCTTCCTTCATTTCAATGAAATGTAGTTTCTAGAAGAGAGCTCAGAAGAATTCAAAAAGCTGAAATCAGGCTAACTATGAGAGGCTTATTTTGTTTACTTGTAGTCCTCATTTAATAGTAAATTTATTATATAATTTAATAAGCACATTCTCTAGTTCTACATTTAATTAGTATTAAGTGTACTTAGGTCTTTTTGAAATACATACTTATTACAGATCTTTAAAAATCAAACATTTTTTAAATTTTTCTTTAAGCTTTTTATTTAGTTTTCCAGATTTTCTTATTATATTGGAATTATATCAAGAATAAATTTATTAATAAAAACTGGAGTCAACTCTCTAGGCAAATGATTTGTCATTTAAGAAGAGCAAAGGTGAGTCGAGTAAGGGAATGATGAGGTCATCTGTGAAAATGGAACTGATAGAAGGGTTCTGTAGGGGAAAATAAAACAAATGCCTATGACAAATTTGCCTCAGGTCAGTTACAAGCTCTGGAAAGCCAAAGGAAAATAAATTTCTTTATACTCACCACTTTATTTGTAGCAATTAGTACAATGTCTGGCACTTAATAAATATTTATTGAATAAATGAACTGATATTTACACGATTTCAGGCCAGTCTCTGTATAAAACGCTTCCCTGAATTTTGTTAGTAGTCCAAAAAGAAATTAAATTCAGTATTGTGACTACGATAAAAAAAAATCCAATAAATCTGGAACTTGGTTTCTTAATGTTTGACTTTTAACACTAATTAATTATTTGATTACAAAAGACTACACTGGTCATATCTGTATATTAATGCTACTGTTTATATTCAT
The DNA here is from genome assembly GCF_009761245.1 of Sapajus apella. NCBI lineage: Eukaryota > Metazoa > Chordata > Mammalia > Primates > Cebidae > Sapajus > Sapajus apella. Next base: position 19,845,882 of record NW_022436945.1, read on the forward strand.
AAAGCACTTGTAACTCAAATACATATGAGTTAGAGGCATTGTATAAATGCCTAATGGATTTATTTTTTGATGAACCTATTTAGAATTCTTAGGAAGTAGGAGAATAGAGAATGCTATTCCCATTTTCAAACTTAGAAAAAATTGAAAAAAAAAATAGTTAATTCAAGAAACTTTGTTTTTATTTCTTATTTTTACTTTGCATTCTGAGGCTTTGACCTTCGTAATATTACTTTGGACACATTTCCGTTTGGAATATAAGACTTGGAATTAATGCAAGGAACACAAAAATTAAATTTACCAACTCTGAAAAACATTATAGAACATGGATAAACCAACTGAAAAATAGTCTAAGTAATTGAGACATGTAACATTTACTTCGCTGATAGAGTGTTTAAGACCCTCATCATAACAGAAATGATGAGTATGTAATGGTTCCAATGTACTCCTATGAATATAAATTGATGTCAAGTTCCAAAATCAGTTGTATAAATTCCTGCTAATTACTAATGATAATTTAATTATTTATTAAAGATTCAAGGTCAAATTCATGCTTAGCAATTACAGCACTGAAGAAAAATGTAGGCACAACCTTTCTTCTTATATTTAGTGATGTTAGACTGTGTATCCTCTTAAATAAAAGGAGTAATAACGAAATTGACAGTAAATTCTACCATATGCCTAGCTGAGCTGGTTATTTGTCAAACGTTACATCATTAATTGTCATAAGAGTGGTGCTGTGGCTTTCAATCTAATAAATGAGGGAAGGAGAAAGTAAGTCAACTTCCCAATCTCTAGGGTTATAAGTAACAGAATTTACATTCTAAGCCAGGTTTTAAACTTCTCACTTTGTGGCTACAGAATAATTCCTATTCTGATTGCATTTCTTGAATCTCTTCCTTCCCACTCAATTTGCTGCTTCTAATCACCTATGGAACAGGGGAATCAGAAGAACTAATTTTCTTACAGTTGGATATCAAAATAGAGTAGAGCAATAATGAGGACATGAAGGTCAATCTAAGAATGAAATTCATGAGATTCAGTGAATGAACATGTTGTATCCATATTCATGACACAGGACTATGCCAATTGTTGGAGCTGTGTGCACTATTGTTAGTATACTTGTAACAGCAAAGACAAATCCATTGAAAAAACTAAAGCTTTGTCAAACTCAAAATAGTGGATATTAATAAAATTGTATATGTTGTGTGATCAAAGTCAAGGGTTACATAGTTTCTTAGTGCTGTTAGAATAATGTACCATAAACTAGGTGACTTAAAACAACAGAAATTTGCCGTCCTACAATTTTGGAAGTTAGAAGTCCAAAAGTCAAGATGTTGGCTGAATTATGCTTTTCAGAAACCTGTAGGAGAATTTTTCCTTGCCTAATATAACTCAGTCTCTGCCTTCATGTTTTCATCTTCTGTCCTCACATGACCTCCCTTCTCTGTGTATATCTGTGCACAGATTTATCTCTTCTTATGAGAACCCCTGCCATATTGGATCAAAGACTTCATGGTATCATCTTAACTTGATTATAACAAATTATATATACAAAGAGATTGTATAACTTATTTTTAGGGTACAAAATTAAACCCCCAACCAGTTCATGAGCAAGCTGAAGGACAAACTGAGAAGTATTCATAAAGTGAATCGGAATAATAAAGGCTGATACCTGAGCACTGTTGGAAGGAGATTTCCAAAATAAACTCTTTAAATGGTATTCGGATACCATGTCACTCCTCCTGGCTCCTAGATCGCTGATATTGCAGATTTGGAAATAAAAACTTTGGCAGATCTTTCTTTAGAATTATTTGATGCTGTCCCAATTTTTGATTGTTGGCTAAATAATGTCTCAATAAGTGGGAATTACATGTATTTAATTATGACAATCACAGAGAAGGATAAAAATGCATAAAACTCAACTATAAAAGAGAACCTCAAATTTCCCCTAAGGACTTTAAGCTGGGTTGTATTTAGGCAGAAAGGGAAGAGACATGGATGAGTAGGAGGAAGAGAGTATGTATCTTAGGCAAAAAATAATCACTAAGCAGAAAGACAGGGCCAGAAGCAGACATGATAAAACAACTCTAAATCAAATCCTACTCTAATTTCAACAATGAAGGTATAGATTTTTTTATAGAGCACACGCCGTATCTCACATATCAGGTATATTAACTACATAGCTATGAAAATATCACTCTAAATTATTGGACCATTAACTCAGCGTGAAACATCATCCTAGAAAAATGTCAAGGATTTATGTACAGTTCTTCTCTTCTTTGAGTCAATAATAATTTTCTAATGAGTTTATTTTTACCAATAAATGACATGTGAAAAAAATCACTAGGGTAAACAAATTCAGAAAAATAAAAAGAAGTGACTACTTAAGATTTTATGTGTAAACCTTGATCTGTGTTTAGAATTCAAAGAAAGTGATACACTATACAATTACTTTGTGGACTTATTTATGCCTAAATCAAAAGCATTTTTTTTCCTGTAGGGAAATCCCCCATAAAATAATCAATTATAATCATTGAGCTAATTCTATGCTTGTGAATTCTGTCTCTTTTTATTTCTTTCTTTCTTTGTCTCTGAAAATCTCTAAATATATTTCAGTTATAAAATTTGTTTCTATTTATTATAGTAGCTAAGGAGCTATTGCCTTCCACTTAGTATTAGTGATGTACTTACAAAGCAATCACTCACAAATTGTACTACTTTTATCTTAAATTTGATAATTAATAAATTAATTATATACTTGTCTATTCATAACACTTAATAATTCCTGTATTTTACATATTGCCTAATCATTTAAGATTAGGATCTGAATTCAGAGTAAAGAGTTCCAAGTTGACCTCTAAACCTGTTCCTCTACTATGGAATAAGGTTAAATAATGTTGCTGAACTCACTGGATGTTTGCAAGGATTTAATAAGATAGTATTTATGTGTAATATATGCCACTATCTGTCACATGATTAGCATAAAATAAATATCACCTTTTAATATGATTGTTAAATGCATTTTTAGAATCAACCATAATTTCAGTTTCAGAATTTTTAAGTAAAAATCACTCCAGTTTTAGTACCACAAAATTGAGAAAAAGTGTATAGAAACCAAACCAGAGAAGAAAGACAATACAGACTAAAACGAGAAAAGGTTTTTGCAATAAACCATCACTACTTCCATTATAAGCAACAGCTCCTGTTTCTTTTGAACACTTCAAGTGACACCTATGTTCAAAGACACACAGCGCCAGAAACATTCATTTAAAAATAACATTTCTGTGCTTATTTTGCATTTTTGAACACTATAACTGTAAAACATAGTAATATTTCTTCAAATTAATATTTTTTTCTCTATCATCTATTTCCTGCACATGCAACAGCTACACATACACTTAATTCTCTAAAATTATCTCATAAAATCCTTCCACATCTAGTGGAACAGTTCTATTCCTATTTTTATCATGATGAAAATTTATCTGGAAATAAATTCCTTAGAGGCAGGAGAGTAGAGAAAACTCAACTGACAGAGCTAGAGCCTTTTTATACCAAAAATAAAATAGACTCTACCATTACTGTTTTTATTGACACTGCATCCAAAACAATATTTTAGAGTAAAGAGGTAAAATGTTGAGGTTGCTGTGTTAACCACAGCCTAATCAGATAACATAGACCAACTGACTGTTTAACAGAGTAATACAGATAATTGGTTACTCAACTGAAAGAAAAGCTTAACATTTAAAATTAAGAGAGCAGACTAACCCAAACATTATCAATATTGTGGCCACTATAACCCGTAGGTTGGAGGCATAGAAGGGGAAGTTCGTTTTATCAGGATCCAGGACCCAGAATAGACAAGAAGTGGTAGAAAAGATGGTGGGTTTATCTGGGAGAGTTTTCATCCACAAACAAACAATACCACTCCCACGTAATCCACATAATCCATAATCAAATCCCATATCCTAACACTGACTGACAATCTCCCATGGATACTTTCCACAGGTCATAGGTAGCAGGAAGTCAGACAACTAAACTTGCAAAGGAAAACACAGCCCCAGTAATCCCATATTACACAGTAAAGTAATACAAATTAGCCTTGGTAGATGTAAGGATTCAAGGGCAAACAAGTGCTGAAAAAGTATAGTAAATGTGAATCAATCAAAAACAACAATTAACTTATATTTTTTGGGAAATTCAGATGGAAAGATGGATGGATGCATGGATGGATGGATGAATTAACATATGAGAGAGAGAGAGATTGAACAAATGAGAAAAATCTAACTAAGGTTATTGAAATCAAGAATACAAGAGGAGGCATGGTGAGAAATAAAGGATGTAAGTTTCAAATAAGAGTTTATTTTTATTTTCTTTCATTCAGGTTTAGTTACATTAGCTATTACACTGATTTTAAAATATCTGTTCATATCACAGTATTTGTGTTTGCTATCAGCTCCTTTGCAAAATTTTCTAGTAAAGACAATTGTGACAGAACACTATCATTTTTTCTCCTCTTTATGAATGACTCTATATTTATAACTATTCATGTTTTATAATGCCTAAATTTCTACAAGTTATGCTGTCCTTAAAAACAAACAATAATATTGTCAGCAGCTCTTTGGACTCATTGTTACTTGAAGATTCAGTTTATAATCTATGTTTTTCCATTTCAGTGAATAATACTCAGTCTTTGTTTACCTGTGGATGAACATAGTATTTCTTTTCTCAGTTTGTTCAGTGAAAAGCCAGTCCCACTTTCCTTCATGAATATAATATTTTTTGCAGATTTGAATATCTAGATAATCACAAACCAGGCACAGTAGGTATCCTATTAAAAGTTATGAATCCTGCTTCAGAATCTTTGCTTTGTCTGGAAATATGGTTGAACAGATCATTGTCATCAGAAATCTATCCCAACCATTCACCATCTCAAACTGACTCTCCAGGGGTTTTCAAGGTGACAACACTGATGCTTTTCAGAGAAGATTCTTAGCCCAGCTTAGTCACATAAGTAAATAATCCAAACCAATACAGAAAATTATTTTAACCTGTGTAAACTTCAGTTCTCTTACATGCAATATAATTATTGTGAAGATTAACTATGATACCATATATAGGTGCTCAATAAAGATTTCCACCTTTAAAAATATTATGGATGATAATAGTATATCTGAGATTCTGATGCAGAAAGCATTTCAGAAGTCTCTGTGTTTTGCAATTTTGTTTGGACTCTATACTCGTGACTGTCAAGCTTTTATCTTTTTTGGCCTCTCTCTACTATCAACTTATTCTAATTCTACAATCGATTAGAAAATAACCAAGTCAGAAAAATAGCTACATAAGAGTGAGTTGGTTCTACCCAACGACTGAGAAATTCTAAAAGAAAAAAAAAAATGTGTATCAGCTTTACTACATAGACTTTATGACGTTAATTTTGTCTGGTTAGACAACATTTTCATTTTTCTTATACTTGGCTAAAAACTGTATAGTGTAGGTTGTCAAATGAATGATCTCAGTATGTGATATACCATTATGTTTTATTTCTGGTGTCTAAGGAATCATAAAAGTGATACGGTTCCAATATTGTGAAAACAATTCAATTATCAAGTATTTTCTTCCTGTTTAAACACATTTAATTATAATAATTCTTTCTTTTTAAATTTATTTTATTGCATTTTAGGTTTTGGGGTACATGTGAAGAACATGCAAGATTGTTGCATAAGTACACACGTGGCAGTGTGATTTACTGCCTTCCTCCCCATCACCTACATCTGGCATCTCTCCCCTTGCTATCTCTCCCCAACTCCCCACCTCCCACCGTCCCTCCCCTATTTCCCCCCAACAGACCCCAGTGTGTAGTGTTCCCCTCCCTGTGTCCATGTGTTATGAATATTCAGTTAGTTCTTAATAGCGATGGCCCATAGTTCCTTAAATAGTAACAATGCAAATGGAGAGAATGATGTAAACATTCAATTATTTTCTGTATTGGTCAGACTATAAATTGAGGAAGCTATAAACAATTCTTAATATGATATTCATTATTCACATGGGAAAGATGGAGCAAATTAGAAATTGTTAGAAACCAGTTTCCTGTCCTTCCACAGCTTAATCATACAAATTGCATGTTCCTGCTCCATAATATGAAATTCTTGATTGATTTTTAAAAATGTCTATAATCCACCAATAAATGCATAATTTAATTATTACATGCAAGTGTCAGTGTTACATATTTGATGTTTTTCTGACAACATAATTATCGTTTGCCAATATCTGATAGCAAGAAATTAAAATACACATACAATATTGAAAATAATTTGAAAATTATATTTAACATGAATTTCTCCATATTTTGTTTGGTACCAAGTATTGAAGGGAGGCAAGTTAAAATTACCTTTAAAGTAAAGAGTTTCCTAAAAGAATAGATTTATTGTGAAAAGGCTACAGTCTTTATTGCATGATCCATTGCTATTGAAATACTCTATTGTTCAAATGAATGAAAATAATCCTACAATGTTAAGCACCTATTCTGCACAAGGTGTTGGAAGATTTTTAAAAATATTCTCAGTAACATTGTTCATCATTCATAAGTTCACAGAAATACCACAGTTTTATGAAAAAAAATGGCTTATTATAACAAATTATAATACATGGAAGAAGTTTTAAAATATCCACTACCTCTAAAAGGTGTGATGAAGACACAGTGAAAGAGTTCACTTATTTTGACATCAGTAAAATCTTCACAGAGGGAAGGGTAATTGTTTTAAGTTTTTCAAATGAATGATTTTGAGAGTTGAAAACTGGGAGGCCAACTCTTCTCAGACTAAAAGATAAGCCTTGCAAAGGCAGGGGGTAGGAAAAAGACTCTAGTAAGAAGTAACTGAAATGTTGGAGAAAAACCCCAGAGGAAATGATTAATGAGGCTGGAAAGGCAGTTTGGGTCAAAGTCACAGAGATTCATATGCCACTGAGAGGTATCTCATCTGTGTTTTTATCTTCCTGCTTCCCAGGATATAGCTGCGTGCTCAGGGAAGACTGTAGTCAAGGCTTTGTAAAGTCAAACTAGGTTGCTGAATATGTGACATGATTTGCCAATGCTCAGATACAGCACCCCCTGAAAATGTGTTCTCACTACTTAAGAATAGTTAAACTTCTTTTACTTTCGCATCTTTTCTTAAATATGAGTGTCTATGAAAATTGATAAACTTCTTGGAAGAGTCAAAATTTAACTTATTATTAACAAATGTCTCAAATACGTGAAAAATAGCTTTAATGTCTAATAAACATCTCATGTTAAGGTGGCAAATATAAAACTTGTTCTCTTCCCTCCCAAATCTGCTTATCTTCTTGCTACAGCAGGCCAGCTCATGTCAAATGGTCAACTCCATCCTTGTGTTTTCTGAATACAAACTTTTACATTATCCTTGACTCTTTTCATACTTTCATGACCCATATCCAAATTCTGTTGCCTCTGTCTTCAAAATCTATTAAGATTCTTGTCACCCTTTGCCAGCTCCACAGCAGGCATTCCTGCACTGTTCCCTGACATTTTTACCAAAACCCACCTAAAACACCTCCCTGGTTCTCCACTTTCTTCCTTTCAGTTGATTTATAACATGTCCCTAGAGCACTTTATTTTTTAACAAAGACAAATTATACTACTTTTTGTGTCAAATTCCTAAAAATCTGTGATGTTTAAATTGTGTTTTAACTTGATGGGTCATGAAGGGCCCATTTGATCAAATGTTATTGTGATGTGTTTGTGAAGGTGGTTCTGGGTGAAATTAACATCTGAATTTATAGACAGAAAATTAGATTGCCTTCCCTCATGTGGGTGGGCCTCATCCAAAGAACTGACAGTCAGAATAGAAGAAATGAGCCAAATAAGGGAAAACTTTTCCTGCTTGACTGCTTGAGCTAAAATATGGGACTTCTCCTGACTAGGGACCAGAACTGAAACAATGGCTTTACTTGGGACTTGAGCCTGCCAGCCTTTGGACTGCAACTTACACCATCAGCTCTCCTGGGCCTCCAGCATGCCAACCACAGATCTTGAAACCTGTCAGCTTCCATTACTGTGTGAGTCAATTCCTTTATACACACAAACACACACATACACACACACTCACATACACATACATCCTATTGGTTCTGTTTCTTGGGAAAACCCTGACTGATACCGGGTCCTAACTTTATTCAAAGTAAAAGTCAAAACTTTCAAAACTGTCATTAAGGCCCTAGAATCTGATACTTCCCTTCACTGACCTTGTTGGTACAACTTTCAGGTCACTTCTTTTGCTGTAGCCAAGCTTTCTTGGTATTTTGAAACACTGAAGTTGCAAAGGTTTTGCATCCATTGTTTCTCCCAATTAGAATTCAGTGTTTCTTCATATCTTCATAGCTACTCCATCATAGCCTTCAATTCTTTGATCAAGGACCTCCTTCTCAACAAGGTGTTAGCTGACCAGACTATCTTATGTTACAATACAAAATCATTCTTTCACCAGTCACACAAAAGCCCTCTTAATATTTCATGCAAACAATATCTTCTAATATGTTTAGTATTAAAAATACATTATATTTATTAATTACTATCTTTCTCATGCTTCATCCTCACCAAATATTGTGATGCACAAATATCTGTTCTTTAATCATATATTTCAATGATCTAGAACAATAGCTAGAGCAGGTAGTCAACAAATGTTTGTTACAGATTAAAGTTAATATTTATTGTGGCTCCTCTGTACACCTGAGATTATTTCCCAAAATTAACTCCAAAATGTCCTTATGAAGAAGATTATATTATCTCTATTATACAGATAGAATGTTGAAATGTTAAGTAACTTGTCCAAATGCACAGTTAGCAAATGCTAGAGCTAAGACTGGTCATTTAGCAAAAATTGGGTAGTAAAACAGTTAAAATGAGCAAGAATTGTGTTCTTTAAAGAGATCCTAAAGAAACAACATTATTTGTAACTCCTCTGTGTTTTACATGAATTCAGAACATTAATTCAGATTAAATATCCATAGAAGAAAGAGACTTTGAATAAAATCCATAACAGATACACTGTGAGGTAACCAAAGACAAATAGGAAATCAAATTTTCCTGAATTTCAAAATGAGAAGGGGAACGGAAGATTCATGAGTCAATTAGAATCCAATCCATGCATAAAGTCTTAAGCTTTTCAATCACAATGACCTTTTCCTCTTCCTTCAATAGTGCATACCTGTCAGTATTAGTCAACTTGGTTGCACTGCACAGGACACGCCCCTGGCTTCCTTCTGGATCCAGCTACACTGCCATGCATAGCAAAAGCAAAATTCCTTCAAATCTTGGGGATGCTTACACCAAGTCTTTGCCAGCTTCCGCAATTGCCCTGGTGCTTTCCCCCAGTTCAGAGGGTATAAATGTGACTTACATCTAAACACTGCATCTTTTCCCAATGTTGGGGAGACTACTATGCCTCATTACCACATGAGGGCACGAAGAAAAGATGCCATCTATGAACCAGGAAATGGGTCCCTACCAGTGATTGAACCTGCTGGTACCTACATCTTGGATTTCCCAGCCTCCAGAAGTATGAAAACAAATTTCTGTTGATTGTCCATCACCAGTGGACTAAGACATTGCCATAACTATAAATTAAATTACATTGCCAAGCTTATGAGAAATTAGGTGACCTCTCAAAGCATACACATGCAAACACATACCTTCTCCCATAGACAATTTAAACCGTAGTTGGAAGTGGAACCTGAAGGACAAATGTTTGTTTCAAAGACCAGGGGATTTGGGGAAAAAAAACTTAAAGATATTGGCCTCGGGTCGAAGCCAAGGACAAGGAAGACTTGATGAGACTGAAATCAAAACTCATCATAAAACTTGAGAAGAGTCATATACTCTCAAAGGATGCATTGAAACACAAAATTCATTATGTATAGGAAGACAATAAAAAAAACAGTGATGTCTCCTTTAAATTGGGTAGAAAAAGAAAGATTAAAAACTTACCATTTCTGCTGGAATGTATAACCTATATATTTTTCCCTCAGTTGGGTGTGGTGTTTGGATTTATGTTAACTATATGTTCAGGAAGATCAGACGCATATATTTGTTTTTATTTTTTCATTTTTTGAGACGGAGTTTCACTCTTGCTACCCAGGCTGGAGAGCAACAGCACGATCTCGGTTCACTGCAACCTCCACCTCCTGGGTTCAAGCAATTCTCCTGCCTCAGCTCCCGAGTAGCTGGGAGTACAGGCATGCACCACCATGCCCAGCTAATTTTTGTGTTTTTTTAGTAGTGACGGGGTTTCACCATGTTGACCCGGATGGTCTCGATCTGTTGACCTCATGATCCACCCGCCTCGGCCTCCCAAAGTGCTGGGATTACAGGCGTGAGCCACCGTGCCCGGCCCACAGACGCATGTATTTATCCTCTCTGGATACACCTACTCTCCTTTCAAACTCCTCAGGTTATCCACAGATTAAGCTCAACTAAATGTAAGCTAAAAAAAAAAAAAAGAAAGAAATCAAAAACAGAAACAAATAAATTGTTATATCAGGGCCCAGGAAACCAGGACAATGTGAATAAGCCCCTCACCTCAGGTGCAAAATATGAGTCCAAAATTCTTTATCATCAAGATAAATAATAGCTGAATTTAGTGTTTTTAAGAAGTCAACATTTGTACAAAATTCCATGATAAAAATATCAAAATTTAAAGCGAAGATGTCCCGAGATTAATTAAGGTAAGATAAATGATGTGATTTGTGTAAGTACAGGGTCAGATCCTGCCTTCATTCAAATTTCAGTAATTTTTATCATGTGGTGTTTATTTTGATTTTTTGAAAACGCGATATTAAACTATTATTTATCTTAATAATGGAGAATCTTGGACCCTTATATTTTTCAGCCAGAGCAAATGCCTCATTCACCTAACTGTAGTCTTGACCTCGTATTCTAGGGCAGAATGAGGAGAAAAAAGAAACAGTCAAAATGCTAAAATCCCAAGGTTGAAGATATTCAAATGTTGCATCACAATATAAAATAGCTACGTATATAATACGTAAATGAATGACAGTTGAAAACATCAATGAGCAAAGAAACAAAGAGGTTATTAAAAATGAAAGAAAATTAAAGATCCATTTAATATATAAGTATATATGTATGTATAGATTTATATATATTCATGAGATTAAAATTTATTGCATGAATTCATCTGGAGATTAGACAAAATGGAAGAGAATTTGTGAACTGAAATTGGATCTGAAAATTTCAGAAAATGGTTTACAGTGTATGGAGAACATAATGAAGACTAATACTATTCTCATAACAGTTTGGGGAAAACCTAAGGTGAGAATGGTAGAGAAGATATATTTAAAAGAATAATGGCTAAGAATTGATGAAAGACATGAAAACTAAAACTCAGAAACAATATATTTCAAGTGGAATTCATAAAAAGAAATATGTATCTACACAGCAGGCAGTAAGTTTAAAAAATCATCTATAAAATAAAGCAAAAATATGAAAATTACACTTACACTTTGCAACAGCATCAACAAGAGCTAAAAAGTCAGTGAAAAAACCATGTGGAAAGTGTTTGGAATGTGGAACCATCATTTTTTTTATATTATGTACCTAATAAACTTTTTTCTGGAGAATCATATGATTCATTTTTTTCTCTTTTTAAAATGTCAAACTGACAATTGTATATACTTATTGTGTACAATTGGTTGTTTTGTACCCAGCAAACTACCTTTTAAGAACCAGGAAACATAAACAAAGACGGACATAATTTACCATCAACACATCCTCCCCCAAAAGGAATATCTATACAGATACGTATGTATGCACATATATACATTCACATACAAATACACACACACACAAACACACACATACACACTCGGGATGAATTTCAGAATAAAGAAGGCATATCTAAAACTGAGAAGCAATAAAAATAGCAGGCAAATATAAAGATAAATAGCTATGTAAATTAAACAAATCTATTCTGTCAACAAATAGTAGTAATATCAAATTGTTGGATCGTGATAATATATAGTCCTATAATGGGGATAATGAGTATCGAAACATTCCAATATATTTTTATCGTCAGATATACAAATTGTTTGTTTTCTGAAGTTCAACAGATTATTGTAAAATTTCAAACACCAAAAAAATTGGAAAAGATTATATACATTCACAAATTATTATAGAAAATAAAAGAAGAATAAAATTATCATTTAGAATATTAGAAGAGAGAAGAAATAAAAATATTGGAGCACATTTTCTAAAGAACATTTTTACCAAAACAAAAAAAAAGAAAGGTTACCAGTTTCCAGGAATAAATGCACAAACTTTACAAAGCATAGTAAAATGGAGAATACTTACTATCTAGTTTTGCAGCCATTTTACCAGAAAAAAAAATGTAATAAAGATACTCCATGACCAGTGCAGGAAACAACCATGGCACATATTTACCTATGTAACTAACCTGTAGGTTTTACGCATGCATCCCATAAAATTAAAAAATAAATAAATAAATGTAAAAAGAAAGAATAAAACAGCTAGAAATTAAAATAAAGCTATATGATGACTCACACTCATGAACATGGATACAATGCATTTACGCAATGAGTTGGAAAACTGAACCCGGCTTTAATATCAAAAAGATCATAGCTAAATTAGTTTTATCCCTTGTATGAAAGTTTGGATTAATATTTTAAAAACTATATATGTTACCCTTTGATAAAATGATTAAAAAGACAAAGTGATTAAAAAGATATATAATCAAGTGAATAAGAATAAATAAAATTAATATATCTCATAGAAACTTCTATATACCAAATATCATGAACAGGAATTTATACCAGGATTATTTGTAATATCAAGAAACTCAAAACATCCTCAATGCCCCGAATAGAAGAATGTGTAAATAAATTATATATCTATACATTAGAATTAATTGCAGGAATGTAAATGATGAGCCGCAATCATGCAAATCAAAATGAACCAATCTCAGAAATATATGCGGCTTATCAACAGCATTGCAAAAAAGAAAAATGTATTCAAGATGGTATCAATTAGATGGAGATCAAGTTATACAAAATTAAGAAAATATATATTTATTTAACAAGACTATGGTTGATTCCCATTATTTAAAATTCTGTATTAGCAAGTTTGCTTACTTATTAAAATTTATTAATAACCCCCCAAATGAGTAGTCAGCACTTTCACAGTCATTTGTAGATAAGATGAGAACAAGGAAAAATTTGAGAGAGCCCGAGGCACATGTTCCCAGCTGAGGTTTAGGAACCCGGATCTTCCTGTCTCAGCTCTCATACAAAGAAGACTGGAAGATGGAAATAGGAGGGCAATGCAGCGTAGAGCAAATAGCTCCGGCTCCGGGTCCTTTTGAAAGGATTCAAATCCCAACTTTGGCACTTGTTAGTGGGGCAGCTTCAGGCAAGTCACGCAATACTTATGGACATTGTTAGCTTTTTTGTATAATAGAGAAAATGATGAGAAGTTTTTACTGTTTAAGATCATAATGAATGTGAAATTGTGTGTGTGTGTGTGTGTGTGTGTGTGTGTGTGCGCGTGTGTGCGCGCGCACATACGTATTTCCTCCAGAAGCACTGGTCAGAATTCTGTAATCAGTGTTCAACCTGACTTCATAGAACATAAATACCAGGAATAATGAGAATCAACTATGAATGATAAAATACTGAATATGAATAGTAATTCTTTCTGGAATACATGAGGGTGGGAAAAAAGCGTCATGCAATTGGAAAACAGCAAGAAGAATTTAACAGTATTGGTAATGATCTACTGGATGATGAAGATCTTGGATCCTCAATTACTCATTTTTTTTCACTGTTTTACTGTATATGGCATATAACATTTATAGAACAAAAATCATGTGTACAAGATATTTCATAACAATAATTTTTTAAAAAGATGTCTGCCTTCTTTAATGCCAGAATCAGCACACTGTGGCCCATGGGGGTATCTGCACAACTAAACATGCTCATGTTTCATTTAGTGTAGGAACAGTCAAACTATGACACATCAGCCAAATCTGCCGGCTGCCTGTTTTGATAAAGTTGTGCTGGAAGGCAGGCCACCCATGCATGGTTGTATTTTCTATGGTTGTTTTTCTGCTACAACAACAGAATTGTTTCGTTCCAACAGAGGCTCTATAATCTGCAAGGCCTAAAATATTATCTGGTCCTTTATTGAAAAAGCTTGTTAACTACTGGTTTAACGTAACTTGAAGTCATGATCATCTGGGCTATGGAGAAATATCAAAATGAAAAGTTTTCTCTACATAATAGAATGGTGGAAGATTCTGCGACATGCATAAAACAGCTGGAGCTGGGGGCTGTATCCATGTGTCAGCAAACAGAACAAAAAATAATATGATGAGAAAACTTGCATATATATTAACTGACAGAGCCTGTATGATCTTTATGTAAGTAAGTCAATCACCCATGTTCACAGATGTTGGTTCTAGCAGAGCCAGGATTTCACAGAGTCTGACTTCCTATGTAGAATAAGCAATATTCATCAGTAGCATAATCTGTTGGAAGGTGACTCTCATGATGAGTGGTATGCTGTGACAAAGCCACAGCTTCTGTAATTTGTATTGGGGAGTGGAGTGAAGGAGACAAGACACATTTATCTTGTGCAGAATTTCTTTTCTTTTTCTTTTTCTTTTTTTTTTTTTTTTTTTTTTTTTTGTGATGGAGTCTCTCTCAGTCACCCAGGCTGGAGTGCAATGGCGTCATCTTAGCTCACTGCAACCTCCAACTCCCATGTTCAAACAATTCTCTGCCTCAGCCTCCCGAGTAGCTGGGATTACAGCCTCCCACTACCACACGTGGATAATTTTTGAATTTTTAGTGATGGGGTTTCTCCATCTTGGTCAGGCTGGTCTTGAATTCCTGACCTCATGATCCATTCGAATAGGCCTCCCAAAGTGCTGGGATTATAGCCATGAGCCACAGCACCTGGTCATCTTGTTCAGAAATATAAAGATTCAGTGGAATCAAGACATTGGAAATAAAAAAGGAAGGTAAGCTTCTTGGCTATCTATGGAGATTTTGGTTTCCCACCGTTTGTAACATAGGGATTTGATAGTACTTAAAAATTAAGAAACACAGTGATATGGCATAGTAGACCTTGAAGTTACCAAATTGGCTAATATTTGAGTTACTTTTTATGAATATAGTAAGCACTGTTGAGTTTAGCAATTAGTTCACGTAAAAAAATCAAAAAGTCATGGTGGCACTGTATCTTATAATTGCTTACTTTTCTTTAAAACGGGCAGCAAAATGATCTTTTTTTTTTTTTTTTTTGAGACTGAGTTTCGCTCTTGTTACCCAGGCTGGAGTGCAATGGCGCGATCTCGGCTCACCGCAACCTCCGCCTCCTGGGTTCAGGCAATTCTCCTGCCTCAGCCTCCTGAGTAGCTGGGCATGGTGGCACGTGCCTGTAATCCCAGCTACTCA
>NW_022436945.1:19861485-19876170 GCF_009761245.1 Sapajus apella
CTACCGCAACCTCCGCCTCCTGGGTTCAGGCAATTCTCCTGCCTCAGCCTCCTGAGTAGCTGGGATTACAGGCACGTGCCACCATGCCCAGCTAATTTTTTGTATTTTTAGTAGAGACGAGGTTTCACCATGTTGACCAGGATGGTCTCGATCTCTTGACCTCGTGATCCACCCGCCTCGGCCTCCCAAAGTGCTGGGATTACAGGCTTGAGCCATCTCGCCCGGCCTCAGCAAAATGATCTTACATAGGAGATGGCCAGGAAAAGGAAAGGTCAACATAGTCCATGGTGCATAGCAAGGGAAAAAGTGGTTATTGAATCCAAGTACTAACAATGAGATAAGCAATATGAATATTTGCCTATTTTATTGTTTAAAATAATTATATATTTATTAGAAAATGATTTTGCTGAAAAGTATTAAAGACAAATAGAATGTGAAAAGCTATTTGAGATAAATAATTTAATAAATGTTATTTTGCATTGAATGGTAATGCATGAATTTTTAAAAAATTACTTCTTTAATTGTGTATTAAATAGTCAATTTTGCTCCACCACAAGTGAAAATTAGGAGGGAAATTGCACATATTCAAAAAAACTATTTTCTTATTATTTTTTAGCATTTGTAGATCAACAGAATTATAGGCCATTGACAGACTCGAAAATTAGGTTAAAGGTATTTCTGTATCCCCAAATATAATTGATGTAGTATAGCAATTTTTAACCATTACCTAAAATTCTTATGTATAATGGCTTAATTTATTTTTATCATAATGCTTTTGTGTAGAGCAACACATTTATCATACAGGCTTAAAGAATTCTGATTTAGATTGAATGCAGCACATATATTACATTGACTCTTTTTTTAAATATCTGAAGTTGAAAAGCAAAAACAATTGTTACAGTCTTAGACTTTGAAAATGTTACTTTAGCAATGTGACATCGTTTAATGTTTTTCATTTATAGTCAATTAAGCTTTGATCTATGGTTTCTAAAAGATATAAAGTCAAATCAATTTACATAATTTGGATATTTTAATGTAATATATCTTGTTACTTACCACAGAGGTCGTCACATTTGTCATCCCATTAATCCCTATATCCTTACATAACCTGTCAGGATTTCTTGTGGGCAAAAGATATTTCCTTTGTCCTCACATTTTACTGTAGTGTCCTTTTTGAAGCCCATTCACTACCTTGTGTGTTGCACTTCATCACCATTTTTCTGCACCAGAAAACCAGTGCTAAATTCTGACTGGCGGAGCTCAGTCTCTTGCTGGATGTGAATTCTCACTGATATGAGGAGCATTTCCCCATTGATAAACTGTAAATATGTTACTGATGGGATTGGGCAAAGAGAGAAATAACATTTTATAAAATAATGATGGAAGAAATGCGTGAGAAAATTAGCAGGCCTTATTTTTTATATATTTCAATAACCACACAGTGGAACACCCTACTCAATGTTTCCAATGAGACAGAAAAGATTATAGTTGGAGATCATTACTTTAAAAGATCTTAGCAAAAGAAGGAGAAACATAATTTCACCGCAGGTGATATGAGGTCCAGATTTTTCCAATATAAACTGATTACAAATTAATCCATTATGATCCGCACTTTCTAAAATAGAGTATGGGGTGGGAGTTTAGGGAACAGAGCTCTTCAATCTTCAGACTTTTGAAAAAACTCTTAAAGAAACTTTACAACACAGTGTATGTCATATGTAAATTTGACTTTATGGTTTTCAGTAGAATTTGAAAGGGACTATTTTGGGTAACTTTTCTTTTAAATGTTCATATTTTGCAGTTCTAATTCTTCATCTTCTAAAATAAACCGATTAACATAGATCACAAAATTAGTAAAGAAATCTTCAAAAATTCATCAAAAATTTCACTAAATCGTAACAGTCTAGTTTACTTTTATTCCCAGAATGGTTTCTGGTAGGAAGAAAAGGTGCATTTTCAAAAATACTGTAGGTTAAGTATTAAGATTCTTAGCGAAGTTGTTCAAATTGCTAAAGCTCTTCATTTTTGTTCATGCTTTCCTCCCCCTGCCAAACAAACGGTTTCTCCCCTCCATTAATATTCAAACTACTGTGTATTAGTCCATTCTCACATTGATATAAAGAACTACCTGAGACTAGGTAATTTTTAATTAGTTCAACCGTTGTGGAGGAGACTGTGGCAATTCCTCAAATACCCAGAGGCAGAAATCCCATTTGACCTAACAATTTCATTACTGGATATATACACAAAGGAATATAAATCATTCTGTCATAAAGATGCACGCATGTGTATGTTCATTGCAGCATTATTCACAATAGCAAAGTCTTGAAATCAACCCAAATGCCCATCAGTAATAGATTGGATAAAGAAAATGTTGTACAGAGACACTGTGGAATACTATGCAGCCATAAAAAGGCATGAAATCATGTCGTTTGCAGGGACATGGATGGAGCCGGAAGTCATTATTCTCAACAAACTAATAAAGGAACAGAAAACCAAACACTGCATGTTCTTACTTACAAGTGGGAGCTGAACAATAGAAACCCATGGACACAGGATGGGAACAGCTGGGGCCTGTCAGGGTAGGGGAGAGAGAGAGCATCAGGAAGAATAGTTAATTGGTGCTGGGCTTAATCCCTGGGTTATGGGTTGATCTGTGCAGCAAACCACTATTGCACATGGTTACCCATGTAAGAAACCTGCACATTCTGCACATGTATCCTGGAACTTAAAGTTTTTTTTTGTTTTGTTTTTTGTTTTTTTAAAAAAAAAAAAAAAAGAAAGAAAGAAAAGGAGTTTAATTGATTCACAGTTCCACAGCCTGTACAGGAAGTATGGCTGGGGAGGCCTCAGAAAACATACAATTATGACAGAAGGCGAAGAGGAAGGAGTCATGTCTTACATGGTTGGACAGGAGTAAGAGAGAGATGGGAGAGGTGCTACACTCTTTTCAACAAGCAGATCTCATGAGAACACAGTCACTATCATGAGAACAGCAAAGAGGAAGTCCGCCCCCATGATCCAAACCCTTCCCACCAGGCCAGCTATTTCTCTGTCTTGGCTTTTACATTGTGGTGTTCTACACAGACTGTTCTGTACATGAAAAAATTCATTATTTTGTTCTATGATACTTCATTTACTCTAATAGCTTTATCTGTATACAGACTTTTGCTTGAGTTCCATTCTTATTAGTAAACCCAATTTGCCTTCTAGGCATCTCCATATAGAAATTCTTTAGAACGCTTGTTAGCTTTTTAAATTTGTTGAAAACTAAGCTTATTATACTCCCAGAAAACATGTATCTGTTTGCTTCATCTCAGAAAAATGTGCTTATAACTACTCCTCCTCGGTCTGAAATGAACCCTTTAGGTATACTTGCTCCCCTGGTGTTGTAAGGGCCAAGAAAAGTAGTCAAAGCAAAAATCTTCCAAACTTGCTAAAATCTACCAAACTTGCTTAAAAAAAAAAAAAAAAAAAAAAAAAAAAAAAACAATTAACAAGCCTTCAACATCAAGAAAATAAGTTTTAGTATCTTCTAGTCTGGTACCAATTAGCAATGATTATATCAAACAAGTGAGACATTATTTAAGCATGATTATTTTATTTCCTTAAAATAACTATAAATCTATGCATGTAAACACAAAATAAGGTTGCACTACCCATGAAAGCCCTGGCCTCATGAGCTTTGTGTAACAAATGTCAATAGGCCCCACATCAAGTATTGCCTTTGATTTCAGCAGCAGCTATGTGGACAGCTCTGTGCAATATCTGTTCAATCAATTCTCCACATGGCATTCAACCTACTGAAATAATGTGTGAATCTGTTTCCTGCCTGACTTTAACTGACACAACCAGCAGAGAAATAAAATAATGATACACACAAGGTCAGGAATAATGCTAGAATGTGTATATCTGGCTTCTCAGGGTACCTCCTATATTTTACAGAGGCACATCTGAAGTTCCAAGGCCCTAGCAGGCGATTGGCATATGGAATCAACCAAGTAGAAAAGAACAAAGGCATCATTCATCCTTTACCATGTATTAGACTGGGTCAGGAGGTGGGATGGGTGTGTATATTAGCACACAAAGGCTCACTTATTACAATATAAGAATTTGCTAATTCCCCCGAGCTATATAATCAAGTTCAATTTCTCACAGCATTAATGAGCCTTTCTCTAAAAGCCTATGTAAGCCTCACTATGGCCCATGTCAGCCTGTATGGTGTGGCGTATTTCTCCACACTTACCCACTAATAACCCCTCTCAATAGTCTAGCAATAGTGCTTTATGACAGCTCTCCAAATATATTAAAGTTTGTACTGCATTAGAGATTTTGCACAAGCCACTTTCTCTGCCAACATTCACTTGTCTTCCACCTTCATAACTTTCATAGTGATCATCCCTGTTTTCTACCTGACTAACTCACACCTGTTTTTCAGGAAAAAATATGTCTACAAGAAAGCATTTCCTGCTCACCACTCTCTCCCAGCAATCTAGACAAATTTCTCCAGTTATAGACTCTAATATTTCATATATTATCATACCATATATACCAAATAGTTTTTGTTGGCTAATATCTTATGTCTATCTCAAGTTCAAGAATGTGAACCTTAGGAAAGCAGACACAGTTTCCATTTTATAATTATAATATCAGTGTAACTAAACACAGTGCCTGAAGCATTGCAAGTGTTCATTAAAAACTGAGTTAATGGCTGAGTAAATGGATGAATGAATGAAAAATGATTGTTACTACCTGCAGCAATAGTGTCCAATATAATTTTGTGTGATTTTGGAAATGCTGTATGTCTTAATTATCCATCACAGAAGACTGCAGACATATGTAGCAATTGAACATTGTAAAACATGGCTAATGTGACTAAGGAACTGAAATTTTAATCTGGGTACATTTTAGTAATTTAAATTTAATTTTAAAAAGCTGATGTGGATAGTTCCTAACACATTACATACTATAAGTCCATTGATGGAATCCATAGGCATGCCCAGTGAGAGGTATGACTGAAGAAAATATATGTGAGAGACCAATTTGGCAGAATCATAAATTCAAGCTGGACATCATATGTGGAAAGGAAAAGTAGATAAAGTTTTTAAACAGAAAGCACTAGAACATATGACACAAACAACATCTGTTTTGAAATATAACTCTCCTCTAAACATAGCAAAGCACAAGTTTCTTGTATTTGTTGAACAAGAGACATAATGTGACCAACATTTGAAAGCAAATGCATTTTTTATTTCCTACATTCTCAGAAAAGTAGAAAAATAAGAAATCTTACTGAATGTACTTCCATTAAGTATGACTATGATCAAGGCTTAATCTTGTTATCTTTCAAAAATGAAAAATGAAATATATGGATATATAGTCAGTGTTAAAATAAATATTTAAGCATTTTCCCTATGTTGGTTATATAGCGACATGAGATAGCCTATGATCATAATA
The DNA here is from genome assembly GCF_009761245.1 of Sapajus apella. Taxonomy (NCBI): domain Eukaryota; kingdom Metazoa; phylum Chordata; class Mammalia; order Primates; family Cebidae; genus Sapajus; species Sapajus apella. The sequence goes on from NW_022436945.1 coordinate 19,866,943, forward strand.
TTGGCATCGATTCATATTTAAATTCCATAATTAAATTCTGGCATAGTTTGAATCACTTACAGATTTTATGCATACTCTATCCATTCTAGTTGATATTGTCATCATTAATTTTCCCCATGATAGATTCAATTCTCACCTGACATGCAGATTTTCCCATTTTTATTTCAGCTCTTGAACTATCCTGATTAGAATAATATATCTCTTTCATTTGCAACTGTACACTTACCAATTTGTAGAGAATCAAAGGATAAGAATGTATAATAGTTAGATGTTGTCAGTACCTATCTGTGTATCCAAAAACAAAATACACAAAGTTTATATTATATGTAAATATAAATGAATTATTATAAATTTGAAAATATCCCACATTTTACCTGTACCATCGGCTTTTTAAAAAATATATTTTGTGAACTCTAATTCTCTCAAGCCACATAAATACTCCTTGGTTCTCTTAATGTTCTGTTCCACTTGTTTTTGTAAAGGCTAAACTCAAATGATCCCATCCTAATTGAGTTACTAGTTTAAAACTAAATTTCACCTTGTAGATAATATTTATCTCAGATCTGTTTTTTCTACCTTGGAAACAGTGATGGTTTCATTTATTTCTGTTTTCTTAGATAAAGAAGTACCAACTTGACTAAAGATGCTTCTAACTTATTTTTAATTAAAAGCCCTGGAGGCACGAACACTACTCCCAGATACTTCATACCATCTTTCTCACACTAGAGCTCTCAAACACAACCTTCCCTCAAAATAATTCCTATATTTATCAAATAGCAAATATATTTTTGACTAAATTCAACACTCTAAATTAAATTGACAATTTGTTTTAGAATCAGCTAGTGCCCTAGGTTTATCTTTTCTTCTGAAGACAAATTTTAACTCTAAAAACACAACTTATACATTTTCAAAAGTGTAGAAAAGAATGAAAAGAAAAAGTTAGTAAACACCATCTTCCAGTTGTACTGATACCATCTCTGCCTCTCAGAATATGTTTTGATTATAAGTCATTCCCTACATACACAAACACATCAACTCAAATAGCGCCAAGATCTTTTCTTGAGGCTGGAAGGTAATAAATACACCTTAGCAGTAACTAGACAGTGGTTCTGAATCATCACACCAACAAGAGTCTTCCCTTCCACAGGGATGTTTTCTTGTATCACTCTCCATGAAAGCTTTACCAACCTGGCACCATTTTGGGCCAGATTCCATTTTGCCCAACTGAGCACTCATGATTATGCTCATTTTAACTATCAAATGTGAGTTAACTAATCTCATCTTACCATGTGTTTTCTCAGGTCATCCCAGTGCCAGCTGCACCAGCCTTCACACAGTGATGCAGGTCTCTCACATATGGAAAAAGAAAGATAAGAAAGGAGGATGAGATAAGAAGGGTAATAGACTGCAGCATAGTTCCAATAAAGGTGAGACCACGCCAGTACTTGAACAAAACTTGCCCGTTGAAGTCCCATCTCTCACCTTATTGCCCTGACTTTATTACCTTTAGTATCAGTTATTTGCTGGTAGCTTCCTTTGATAAAAAATGGTCTCAGTATAAACCCTCTAGTGGATCCAGAGGGGCAATCCCTCATGTGACCAATCTTTGCAATACATTTTTATGGGTACCACATTACTCTACTTCCAATCTCTCCAATCATTTCATAAAAGCAACTTTTTGACTAGGTTATCTACAACCTCCATCTTGCTGTATCCAATAGTATTGTACCATTTGACCATCTGCCAAGCACTGGACAATACTCCTGTCTGTTACTTCCTTGAGAAACTCTCTTTCCTTTACTGACAGCAACCTTTTTCTTTTCTTTTCTTTTCTTTTTTTCTGGCTGCTTCATATGTCTCTCATTTGCTTGCTCATCCTCTTCTACTCAGCTACTAAATATTTCACTTTCTCAAACAGGTGGAAGTTCTTTATTCATCACACTGTGTAGATTTTTTTGTAAGTTGACACTATCTATATCCAAGTCTTCAGTTTCTACTTATATGCATGTGACTTTCAAGTTTACATATCCAGCTCGGATACCTCCTCTAAACTTTAGGCTTGTATATCCAACCACTCCTTGACATTTTATCAATGTTGAAACACACTTCAAAGCCAACAAATTAATACAAAATTCATGGACTTCTGTATTAGTCTGTTCTTGCACTGCTATAAAGAACTACCTGAGACTGGGTAATTTATAAAGATAAGAGGTTTAATTGACTCACAGTTCCACAGGCTGTACAGAAAGGATGACAAGGAGGGCCTCAGGAAACTTACAGTCATGGCAGAAGTCAAAGGGGACGCAGACGCTTTTTACATGGCTAGAGAAGGAGGAAGAAAAGAGCAGGGAGAGGCACTACACACTTTTAAACAACCAGATCCCATGAGAATTCACTCACTATAACAAGAACGTCAAGGGGGAAATTCACGACCATGTTCCACACACCTCTCACCAGGCCCCCTTCTCCAACACTAGGGATTCCAAGTCAACATAAGATTTAAGTGAGAATAAAAATGCAAACTATATCAACTTCCAACTCTCCAGTGCCAATAGGATATTCCTTCCAGGATATCCTGTTAAAACAAATGGCTTCGCCATCCTTCTGGCAGCATAAGCAATAAAACGCAAGACATCCAGATCAAGTTCTTGTCTCACACATCCTCAAATTCATTTATCACTCAATTTTGTGGAATTTGCCACATACATATCCTTAGAAATTATCTACATTCCTTTCCTCTTCAACTAAATAATGCCATTTAATTTGTAATTCCATGGTACATATATGACTTCCTCATGGAAGCCTGCTGATTTCCCAAACTGAATGAAAACTCTAATGAATCTTCCAAATGCTCTTTACATATACAATTTTAAAATGGCCTTTAGCATTAGTTGATTAATAACTAACTCTCCCACCATACCAAAAAATCCATATGCTCAGAAAAGTTGTCATTATTCGCCTTATGTGCTTAACATTTATTTTTCAAGATATGACCAGCTGCTTAGGTTTATGATACTAAATGTAATCCTAAAGCATTAAATATATTCGTAAGTTTCAATATTGAAAATCACTGAAATTGAACTGTATGAACAAATGTATAAAAGTGTCATTGAGAAGCAAAAATAATCTACCTTTAATGTGTATAATAACTTCAAATTTTACAAGTTTTAATTACTTTGGGTGCTTTTTTTGTTTGTAAATGCTAGAAAGTTACAAATAAACATGATAAGTAAATATGTAAATAAAAAAATGGGAAATTTAACTAAACATGATATACAAATACCAACAATATAAGCTAATCATTTTGTGTGTGCATGTTTGTGTATGTGTGTACATAGGAGAATATAGTCTATTTGACAAACCATATTCAATTGGTTTGTTCATTAGATTTTTGTCATAGAATAGATATTTTCCTCTTGAATTTAATTGTGAATTACATGTGAAGGAGATCCAGGGCATCAGCTAGTTTCCCAAAGCTGATTACAAGTTAACTTATTCAGAGCTACACTTAACCACATAGCAAATAGTTTTGTTGTTGGCTTTTAAGTTATAGCTTTTCTTAGGTGAAATACTTTAAGATACAGATCTTCTGCCATCGGGTTGTGAACTGTGATAGCATATGTCCTCTGTCTAGCATCCTGAGGTCACACCTTTGTATGTTTCCTATTTGTTGCATATTGGGTGAGAGAGTTTGATCTTGTGTTTGAGAGTGGAAATTCCTGAGTTGTGAGAATCTGTAAAAGGATCAATGTTTCCTGAGAAATGATCAATCTAATTTCACACCTATAGAAGCAATATTCTAAACTAATGAAATAAGGGATGTTTTTCCAAAATAGTTTATCTACTTTCTTCTTATGAGAGCAACTTATCATTTTGTAATAGAGATGGGAAATTTGTGAGTAATAGCACATAAAATTGTCCCATATTCCACCTGGAAATGCAGAAGATTAGTTCTCAGGGATTGTGAAAGGATTGACAATATGTATTTCTTGTCTTATCTGCAGGATTATTTAAAGTTTGAAAAGCTCCTAAGCTCCTGAGGTGGAAACTTTGTAACTATAGGCATATGACAACAGTATAACTAGTTGAAAAGTATTGCATTCAATCTAAAGAGGTATTTGGCATCATTTTGACAACAACAGGTTGTTTGCCTGAATTCAACTTTATTTTATTGATTTAAGTATGACAGGTTCTTGTGTGTTCAGTTGGCCTGAAATATATAATTAGAGAAAAGATTTTTATGGCAACCAGAAACTTACTTAAATTTGTTTCTATTTTATATCATGAATTGAAAAACACTTCTGCACAGGATGTTTATGGAGATGACCATAGTTTACCTTTTCTTCAGGAAACAACTTTCTTCAAGGTCAGAAATGACCTCTTTGTCAATGATCTCAATGAACAGTGCTCAATCCTTCCTTACCAGACCATTCTACCATATGTGATACAGATGACCACTCCCTTCTAATGTAAACAAACCCACAAACTTGGGTTTCTATGATGTGGCCCTCCCTTGATTCTCCTTTGATGCTTCCATCCCTCAATTAAAGTTATTTTTCCTTTCCTGGGCCTTTGACTTTGGGTTTGCTTGGAGATCTGTGGTCTGTGCTCTACTCCATCATCACTTCACATGTTCTCCATTAACAATAAAATATAATACAATATGCATTTATCATATTAATATAACGTTTTTTAAAACATGTCTTTCATCCTGTATTCTTTTTTCTTAAGAAAAGCTTATTGAAATAAAACATGCATACAATAAGTTATACAAATCTTATGTATAAAGCTTACTTAATTTCTACCTAATAAGGACCTGATGTAAATACTTCAACATTAAGAGGTAACACATCTCCAGACTCTTAAAAGCATACTCCCTTCCTCTTCCAAGTCAGTACTCCCCAAGGTAACCACTATTTTGACTGCTGTCTAAACAAAGAGTTTTGCTAGAGACTTTCAAATATGACATGAGAAGAATCCTATTATATGTATAAGTTTTAGCCTGGCCTCTTGTTCTTCACTACATCTGCGAGATATTCTCATATTGTTTTGTAGAGTAGTAGTTCATTTATTTTTTTATTATTGGGTAATATTTCATTGTTTGAAGATTTATAGATTTTATATATCCATTCTCTTGTTAGTGGCATTTGGGTTGTATATGAGTTATCAATTACTATGCAATATATTACCCCAATATATAACAGCTGAAACATTATCTTAAAGTTTCTATGGGGTAGGAATCTAGGAGTGGTTCAGCTGAGTTGTTGTGGCTTGGGGTCCCTCATGATCTTGCCATAATCCGTCAGCAAGGGCTTCAGTCATCTCAAGATTTGACTGAAGCTGAGGGATCCACATTCAAGCTCCCTCACGTGGTCGCCAGGGAAGGCTTCATTTCCTTACTGGTTATTAGCTACAACCTCTAGTTCCTCACTGCAAGGCTCTCTTCCTAAGGTTACTTACAATATGTCAGCTCGCTTCCCATAGAGATAATAATTGATGAGGAAGTGAAAGCATGAGAATCTTCAGCTACGTGGATTTTATTTTTAATTTACTGATTTTTAAAATTAAATGTAATTTTAGAGTTTTTCTCAAAGATACATATAAAAGTCTCTAAGTTTATCCATTATTCTCCATTACGTGTTGCACAAAAAGCATCATTTTCTTTCTTGTATCAAAATGTTAAAAAAGCAATTGGACCATCCTTAATTTGATATTTTCATAGTATTCTCTCCATTTTCTTCCTCTATGCTCACTTATTTTGAAGGGGCTAGTGTCTCTTTTGATTTGTGTAACCAAGCCATGTTCAATCCCTTTCTTCTGATACCTGTCCCAGGACATTTCCTGAAGCAATCTGGCTCATCACTGAATTTCAAGATTAAGTGACACGATGGCCAAGTGGCCGTTCCAAAATGTCTATGTAACGCTAGGGACAGCATTATAATTCAGGGTAGGGTTAGGAGTTTAAAACTGTTTTTGTAAAACACAATACAAAAGATTAAACAGACAAGAATAATTTTTTGTTAAAATTTGGCAGTTAATACAGGGAGTGTGCTACTGTACTTCGTCTCCTGACGTTATTGCTTCTTCTTCATAAAGCCTTAGCAGGCTACCTATATCTAGGTATTTTTCTTAAATTTTCTGATAGTAACCTATGTTTTCCTTCTCTCAGCGCTCTTATCACACTGTATTTTAGTTGCATTTTTAATGTCTATTGCTCACACTAAATTTTAAGCTCTATGAGAACCCAACCTGTAACTGCCCTTAATATTGTCTACCGCAAACTCTAATTGTAGTATTTTGTATGTAATTGATGCTTCATAAATTTGTTTTGAATAACATTTAATGGCTCCAAAGTTTTGGTAAGTTCAGCCACTAATGATAATTGCCTTGAAATATGCCTTCATATACCTACATATAAAAGCAGACACTGCTAATGAAGTAAATATGTGAAAAAGTGTGAATAACAGCCTAACAGTTCAGTTTGATTTCTGCCTGTCACTGACCAGTATTCCATGACAAATCAAGTTAATGTTACGTTTTAATATAATTTCATTGTGACCTCAGACCCTAAAGTTAAAGATTTGCGATTTCAGTGAATTCAATTACAAAGATAAAAGTTATTAATCCACTCAAAATGGTAAAAGTCTAGTAGTTAATTAGTTAAAAGCATTAATACAATTAAGCAAATTTATCTGATTAGTATATGAGACATTTTATGCTTTCTAAAAACTGTCTATTGTGCTTACGCTTCTTTTATACTATTACAGTCAGAGTTGCCTAGTTTAAGTTGTCATTTCCTGAACAGATATTTTAAAATTGAGAAAATGCAATATATCGTTTCAGTGATACGATTGTGGTAATAGCAAAAAAAAAAAGAAAAGAAGTGAGAATGAGACTATAGCAAAAAATGTACTCTACTATTAGATATAAAGCAAACAAATAAAGGTTTATATGGTAGGATATTTTTATCTAAACCCAGATTATGATATATTTTATATATTTGTGATGGATTCAACCAGAAAGATAAAATGTACATAAGCAGAACTAACATCACCCAATGAGAATCCTAAGGTCAGGTAATTTAAATAAAATCTCAATGGTTATGATACTTTAATATAGAATCTGCATCTCTATTTCTGCTGGAATAAAATTTTTCATTGTGCTTTTTATGTAGATATTTCAAAAATCCTTTTCTGGGTTATATTTTTTAAGGAAATTGATACAGTGACTGTAGTTATAAAGAATGTATAATCAAATAATCATAGTATTTCTAAATGTTTTAATATTAATTACAATGTAATTCCTGTGTAAACATTTCTTGCTCTCTAAGGAAACTCCTTTGCTAGTGCTATATTAAAACTATGTCAGAATTTGCCAATTTAAATTTCAAGAGGTTTTAAAAATTCAACAAGATCGAATAACAAACATGGGGCATGAACAGTGGATTGATGCCTCTGACATTGTTTACTTGACTCAGAGATTAGCACTTATTCATATTTAGAATTATTAATGTCTTTAATGTCAGCTAAACCCAAGTACTAAAGGACATCATCAAACACTAGAAGTACAAGCTGATATTACTAACTTTAAACATCTGTGTGTTTGTTTTTTTTTTTTTAATTCAAAAATCGTCTTTGTCTCCTAGTCTTTAATCCTAATATTCACAGAACTTCATGTCATCCCACAATCAATTGCTCTTACTGGAAGCTTTTTTCTTGTAGCGTTTTTGCTATTCTAGAGAGAATATACTTCAACTAATGAAATCTCTTTACACTCTCAACTTTTATTTCCATCTTGGAAATCTTAATGAGACAAATTGTAGTATTTAATTATGTCATGACAAAATTTATGTTTCCCCGTTAGACAATGTAATTTTGTGAGCAAAGTAGTTGGGCTATTAGTTCCATTAAATTTCAACACAATATCAGCTTGGAAGGGTATTTTTCAATATACAGTCTGATCATTTTTATATATATGAAAAAATCGAGACCCAGAAATTTCAAGTGAGTCACTTAATCACAAAGTAAACTAGCAATGAAACTATGATTGGAAGCCAGAATCAAACACTCTCCTTCTTTCTTTTTCCCAATACTGCTCATTTGTTTACCTTTGGAGAGTTCCCATTTTATGGCTTTGGTGTTTCCTTTTATTTACATAAAAACAAATCATAGCCAGGCTAGGTGGCTCATGCCTGTAATCCCAGCACTTTGGGAGGTCTAGGCAGGTGGATCACCTGAGGTCAGGAGGCCAAGACCAGGCTGGCCAAAATGGTAGAACCCTGTCTCTCCTAAAAATACAAAAATTAGCTGGGCGTGGTGACATGTGCCTGTAATACCAGCTACTCAGGAGGCTAAGGCAGGAGAATCACTTAAACCTGAGAGGTGGAGGTTATAGTGAGCTGGTATCACGCCACTGCACTCCAGTCTGGGCAACAAGAGGGAAACTTCCTCTCAAAAAAAAAAAAAGAAAAAGGAAAAGAGAAAAAATCATAGAACTGTAATTCATGGTAAGCAGTGGAGATGCCCGAATATATTATTTACAAGATTTTTCTTTTGGTTATGCAGTGATTTATATCAAACATTACTCCAAACAGATAAATTTGGGATAGTTTACTATATTAACGATTCTTTCTAATTCAAGGGCAGAAGATTATTGACCACCTGTGAAAGCGTGACTTTTTGCAGCCACTTTGGTGTACAGCATGATCATCAGATTAAGTCTAAAAGAAATATATTCCACAACTCTAACTCTAGGTGTTATCATGATTATAAAAATATGCAGTAAAAAATAGAAGCAGTTTATCTATAGAATATTTATGAAATAATTTATGGTACATTTCATAAGTGGAACACTATACACTTACTCAAAACAAAGAAGCTGGCGGCGTGCAATAGCCTATAGCTCTAATCCCAGTACTTTGGGAAGCAGAAGCTTGAGGACAGCTTGAGCCCAGGAGCTTGGGAGCAGCCTAGGCAGCATAGGGAGATTCCATCACTACACTAAGTTAAAAAAAAACTAGCTAGGCATGCCTCTGACCTTTTCTACTTGGGAGGCTGAGGTTGAGGCTGGAATGAGCTCTGATCATGCCATTGCATTTGTTTGGACAAGAGAGCACGGTGGAAAGAAAGAAAGAGAGAAACATGAACAGAGCTAAATCCAGCCTCAACCTAAGAATCCAAAGTAGAAAAGGTCAGAGGCATACCTAACTAAGAAAGAAAGAAAGAAAGA
>NW_022436945.1:19876270-19957199 GCF_009761245.1 Sapajus apella
AAGGAAGGAAGGAAGGAAGGAAGGAAGGAAGGAAGGAAGGAAGGAAGGAAGGAAGGAAAGAAAAGGAAGGAAGGAGAAGAAAGGAAAGAAAGGAAGGAAAGAAAGAAAGGGAAGTCAGAAAGGAAGAAGAAAAGGAAGGAATGATGGAAGGAAGGAAGGAAGGAAGGAGAGAAAGAAAAATGAAAGAGAGAGAGAGGGAGGAAAGAAAACAAAGTGATGTAAGTACCAGTTTCAAGGAAATCACTGGATTTAGGTAAAACTACAAACTGTAGAACATGTTGTATACTATAACCTCATTTAAAACTATAACACATGTATGTCTATAGAAATTATATACGTTTAACTGCACAAACACTTTTGGAATGTTAGGAGTAAGATTATCTTTATCATTATCTCTGGATTAGTAAGAGGTTTGGTGACACAGGAAGTGATATTTAATTTTTTTAGTATAGGCTTTAACTTTTAGAGGAGTTTTAGGTTCATGACAATTTTTGCAGACAGTATGAAGTTCCCACATACTCTCTAAAATTTAATTTTTAGTTTAGATTTCTCTAATTTTTTTTTTTTGCTACATGCAGAAAATGTTTTTTCTTAAAACATTGTTAAAAGATAAAAATATGTAAATACTATAAAAGAGTATGAATAGCATCAATTAAGACTGAATCAATACATGTATCATACCTGTTTTAATTTATGTATGATATTTGAATTATTACTTTTTGTTAAAAATTCATTATATTGCTATCCTCTTTCTCATTTGCTTGCAAGTATTTTTACCTCAGTTCTCACATATACAAGCACAAATTCCTTAATTTAAAACCATGTTTCATAGCTTCACTGGGTCTTGACGAAAAAAAAAAAAAAAAAAAACAATAAAAGAGTACATCAATTACAATTAAATAGCCCAGTAAGTAACTATTATGCTCAAGATGCTGGCTTGCTATGAGGTCCACTCCACCAAAGGTTGCCTTCTTAACATAGACAGTTGCCATTAATTTTTAAGGGTCATTTCAAATACCACCATCTGAATGATGTGTAATCCATTCATTGTGGACAAACTTGTTATCAACTTCTTTTTTTTATTATTGTACTTAAAGTTCTGGGGTACATGTGTAGATGTCGCAAGATTGTTGCATATACCCATGCCATGGTGGTTTGCTGTCTCCAACCCCCTGTCACCTACATCAGGTATTTCTCCCAGTGTTACCCCTTCCAAACTCCTGGCGCCTCGCTGTCCCTCCCTTAGCCCCGTACCCACCAACATACCCCAGTGTGTGATGTTCCCCTCCTTGTGCCTGTGTGTTCTCATTGTTCAACATCCACCTATGAGTGAGGACATGAAGTGTTTGATTTTCTGTTCTTGTGTCAATTTGCTGAGAATGGTGGTTTCCAGATTCATTCATATCCCTACAAAAGACACAAACTCATCTTTTTTTATGGCTGCATAGTATTCCATAATGTATGTGTGCCACATTTCTAACTTCTTTAAATCCTGTCATATTTGTAATCTCTGTTAAAATGAGCTACTTATCTGCCCTTTCTTATTTTTTTTTCTCTTTCTATTCTTGTCAGTATCTTCAAATACATTTAAAGTTTTTCTGCTGAGTGGAAAAATCAGGATTAGGACTCATTTTATTTTCCTCAATATTGGTTGACGAAATTGCAAGTTTGACTTCCAAAATCCCTTTTTGTTTCCCAAAAGTAATATAACTTTTGATACTTTTACTATGAAAGAAATCCAAAGAAATCATGATTTTTTTTACATTGTTAGGACAAAAAATTTGCGTAGCTTGCTGTCTATTGCTTGCATTCATTTTATTTGTATGTCATAAATTGATACTTAAATATAAATTTTGTTTCCATGTCAAGGTAGAAACAGGATTAAAATCAGGTTCAATAAAAATATTAGTGTATTAAAAGTCTACCCCCCTTTCTTTCTCATGCATCCAAATCTAAGTGCCTTGTTTCATTTGTGGTCTGTAAAGGGACATTCTTTAATTTCTTTAGAAAAATAGATAAACAAATATAAAGCGTATGTAAAAACAGTAGAAAACTGAAGCTAGAATATTATTATAGCAAAAAAATAACCCTCAAGCATTTTATAAACAAATAGAGTCATCCTATACTCTTTCCTTGCAATTTTGATCAATTATTATAATGCTTTGTAAATATTAATAAGTTAAAAAGAACAATTTACTTTTTAAACTCCATTTAAAATTAGAACATTCTTTAGCTTCGCTAGGTAATCTAACATTCTATGACATCTGTTTTAAGAATGTACTTAAGTTAAATGTATTAAACAGATATTACAGATTTCTCTACTCTCCAACTCATGGAAGCTTAAGTTTATATACTTCAAACTGTTTTATGGTTATATATTCAAAAAATTAAAAAGTAGTCTCTGAAAAATATAATATTGCCTCAACTTGTGATTGGTAAGATTTGGAATGAGTGAATATTGTGGACACTTACATAAAGTTTAAATGTGGAAACCTGTGAATAAAAGCAACTGATACCAGGCAGGTCCCTTGGGTGTTTAATGATGTGTCTTAATGTTACAATTATGTGATTTTGCACATCTTCTGAATATTTCACTCTTCTGAATGACATCGCCCTAGTTTTAACATGATAAGGAAAGCAAAATTAGGCTATTTTGGTTGTAGCACAATATGTCTTTTGTCAGAAAAGGGAAAAGTAAGTTCTCCTGATAGCATCATGAGCACAGTATGTTAATGTTTCATTAAATAAATACTATTTAACATTATGTATAAATTCAAAGAAGAGAAACCATGACCACCCAGAGAGACCAAATTCTAATGATAAAATTAGTTTTTGATAAAAGATAATTTTATTGTGATGATTATCGAAATACTTAAATGAAGCCAGGAAACCTTATTATTTCAGTTAAATATATATTAATATTTTTGGTTAAATTAAATGTTAAAACATATAACATGAAACTTTCTGAAGTGTCTATCTACTTGACTAAAAAGTGCAAATCATTTTCATATTTTTGGATTCAAAATATATGCAAGTTATTGATTTTTTGTAACATCTATTTTATAATAGTTGCATCTTCCTCATCACAATTATAGAATAATAAACATAATAGGGATTTAGAGACCATTTAACAGACTGTTGATCCAAAATTAAACACACACACAGTGAAGAGGCATGTTTAAACTTTTTAGAGGTACGTTTTTAGTTTTTAGGTTTTTTTTGTTTGTTTTTTCTTAAGAGACAGGTGTCTCACCATGTTGCCCAGGCTAGTCTTGAACACCAGGGTTTAAGTGATCCTCTGTCCCTCAGCTTCCTGAGTAGCTGCAACTACAGACATGGGCCAGTGTGCCAGGCTTCTCCTATATTCTTAAGAGTTGGTAAGTCCCTGCTGGGTCAATCCTAGTCGCAAGTATTACAAAACAACAAATTGCATGATTAAGAATATCCAATTGTTTGAAGTTATATATTTAGATTGACCAAATATCTACTTCTTGATAAATAGTTTATCATTTCTTCTATGTATTAAAGTAAGAGAGAGGAACCAGAACCCTCTTTCACATGAGAATGCTTTTAATGATTGCAGACAGCAATTTGTCACATTATAACTTTTCTTTGGCTTAAACATCTTCATCTGCAACCCCTGCTATAATCAAAGTGCAGTCTGTGGATCAGTAGGATTATTAACGGGACCTGGAAGCTTATTAAAATTGCTAAACGACTACATACCAGATGGATGAATCAGAATCTGGATAACAATATCACTAGATTATTTATGTGCACATTATAGTTTGATAAATATGGTCCTAATGTGTTCTTAATATATATGTCAGAGCCTTTTGAACCTTTGAAATTCCAGATGTAGACACACATACACATTCCCTCTTGTTATTTTTTAAAATTTAGGTATAATTTAAATATGCTCAAATGCACAGATCTTAAGTAAACAGCGAAATCAGTTTTGATAAATCTATATACCCATGTAACCCAAGCTTCCACGAAAAGTCTAGAATGCTTCCATCACCAGGCAATGATCCCCAGTCCCTTAGGTGACCGCTACACTGACTTGTAGCAGTCAGTGTAATACAAAATTAATTTTTTTGGTAATGAAAAATTAAATTTTTGTATTACCAAAATTTAGTTTTGACTGTTGTAATATTTCACGTATGTGAAAATCATTCAACATGTACTAATTTGTGCTGAATTTTGTTCACCCAATATAATGTTTTTCAGATTTATGCAAATGTTGCATATATGAGTAGACTGTTCATTTCTATTGCTCAGTGTAATTCCACTGTATAAATATTAACATAATTTGTTTATCCATTTACCTGCATATGAGTACCTGTGCTTTTTCCAGTTATCGACTGCTTTAAATATTCTCATACTGCATGCTCTGTGCATAAATATTTCCATTTCTGTTAGGTAACTACCTAGGAATAGAATAACTTTGTCAGTGTAGATCAATGTTTAATGTTTTCAATATGATTTTATAAAAATATTCAAACAGCAAATTTAAAAGAACTTTGAAATGACTATCCAAACCCATCACCTAGATTCTACTGTTAATATTTGACTGTATTTGTTTGATCACATATCTATCCATTTAGTTATTTTTCTATTCCTGTATCAATTCATTTAAGTTTTTTAAATGAATTTCAAAGTAAATTTCAGCTATCGGTGCAGTTCTCCCTTGATAGTCTAGCATGTATATTACTAGCTAGAGTTAAATCTTTATTTACAGTTTTTTCTTTTGAAATAACAATTACATACAATAAAATGTTTATGTTGTCTGTGTTTTGACATATGCATCTACTTATGCAATCTAACCCTTGCCAGGATACATTACATTAATATTGTCCAGAGAGTTCTCTAATGCTTTTTTTTAAGTCTGTCAAATATTTTTATTTTTTAAACGTAAAGCGGTGTTGGATTTCACTAAAAGATTTTTCTGCTTCTATTTGGATAATCATATGGCTTTCCTCTCAGTTCTGTTAGAGCAATTAGGCCAAGGAAAGAAGTAAAAGGCATCAAAATAGGAAAAGAAGTCAAACTATCTCTCTCTATGGACAGTATAATTATATATCTAGAAAACCCTAAAGACTCCACCAAAATGTTATGCCAATTTATGAATGAGTTTTGTAAAGTTTTAGGATACAAAGTCAAAGTACAAAAAGTAGTAAAATTTCTATATATCAGCTATGTCCAGGGTGAGAGTCAGAACAAGAACACAATTCAATTTACAATAGCCACAAATAAAATGAGATGCTTAGGAATACAGCTAACCAAGTAGGTGGAAGATCTCTACAAGGATAACTACAAAACACTGATGAAAGAAATCAGAGACAGCACAAACAAAGGGAAAACCATACCATGCTCATGGATTGGAAAAATCAAAATCATTAAAATGGCTATACTGCCCGAGGCAAATTAGAATTTCACTGCAATTCCTGTCAAACTACAATGTCATTCTTCACAGAATTAATAAAAAATTCTAAAAGTCCTATGGAACCAAAAAAAACAGCCTGAATGGTCAAGGCAATTCTAAGCAAAAAGAACAAAACCAGAGACATCACACCATCCAATTTCAAACTATACTATAAGGTTATAGTAACCCAAATAGCATGGTACTCTTACAAAAACAGACACATTACCAGTGGAACAGAATAGAGAACCCAGAAACAAAGCTGCACATCTACAGCCATCTGATCTTTGGCCAAGTCAACAAAAATATGAAATGGGAAGAGGACTCCCTATTCAATAAGTTGTAATGGGTTAGCTGGATACCCATATGAAGATGAATGAAACTAGACCTCTACTTTTCACCACGTATGAAAATTAACTCAAGATCAATTAAATATTTAAATTTAATACCTCAAATTATAAGAATTCTAGATGAAAATTTAAAAAATACCCTATGCAACACAGGCCTTGGCAAAGAATTTTTGGCCAAGTCCCAGAAGCAATTGCAACAAAAACAAAAGTTTACAAGTGTGATCCAATTAAAATAAAGTTTCTGCACAACAAATGTGGTATATTCAATAGGAGTAGTGAGAATGGGCATCCTTGTCTTGTTGGAGTTCTAAAGGAGAATGATTCCAGCTTTTGCCTATTCAGTATGATGCTGGCTGTGAGTCTGACATACGTGGCTCTTATTATTTTGAGGTATCTTCCTTTGATGCCTAGTTTATTAAGCGTTTTCAATATGAAGAGGTGTTGAATCTTATTGAAAGCCTTTTTTGTGCCTGAGATAATAATATGATTTTTGTTTTTAGTTCGTTTTATGTATGAATCACATTTGTTAATTTATACGTGTTGAAGCAACCTTGCATCCCAGCCTTGCATCCCAGTATCTAAAGCCTACCTGATCATGGTGGATTAACTTTTTGATGTGCTGCTGGACTCAGTTTGCTAGTATTTTCTTGATAATTTTTGATTCTATGTTCATCAGAGATATTAGCCTGAAGTTTTCCTTTTTGTTGTGTCTCTGTTAGGTTTTAATATCAGATTTCTGTCGTCATAGAATTAGTTAGGGAGGAATCTCTCCCCCTCAATTTTTTGCAGTAGATTCAGTAGGAATGGTACCAGCTCTTCTTCACATATCTGATAGAATTTGGCTATGAATCTGTTTGATCCTGAGCTTCTTCTAGTTGGTAGGCTCTTTATTACTAACTCAATTCTGGAACTCATCATTGGTCTGTTTGGGGTTTCCATTTCTTCCTGGTTCAGTCTCAGACAGTTGTATGTTTCCTGTAGTTTATCCATTTCTTCTAGGTTTTCTTGGTTGTGTGCATGGACATATTCATAATGATCTCTGAGGGTTTTTTGTACTTCTGTGGGGTCAGTGGCAATCTCCTTTGTCATTTTGATCTGTGTTTATTTGAATCTTCTTTTTTTCTTTATTAGTATAGCTAGTAGTCTATCAATCTTATTTATCCTTTCAAAAACAAAAGTCTAAATTTGTTTATCTTCTGTATGGTTTCATACATTTCAATTTCATTCAATTCAGCTGTGATTCTGGTCATGTTTTGTCTTCTGCTAGCTTTGGGGTTGGTTTGCTCTTCTTTTCCTAGTTCCTCTAGGTGTGATGTTAGGATGTTAATTTGAGATCTTTCTAACTTGTTAATGTGGGAGTTTAGTGTTACAAACTTTCCTGTTAATACTCTGTTGGTTGTGTCCAGGGATTCTGGCATGTTTCATCTTTGTCTTCATTTGTTTCAAAGAATTTCTTGCTTTCTGCCCTAATCTTATTATTCACCAAATAGTCATTCAGGAGCATATTGTTTAATTTCCATTTAATTTTATGGTTTTGAGAGAACTTGTTGGTATTGATTTTTTGGGGGGTACTATAGTTACGTGTGTGTGTGTGTGTGTGTGTGTGTGTGTGTGTGTGTGTGTTTAAATTTGCTGAGAATTGCTTTATGATTGAATGTGTCACAAATTTTAGAGTATGTGCCATATGCAGATAAGAATATGATTTGTCTTTTTGTTGAGAGAATTGTTCTGTAAATGTCTGTTATGTTCATTTGGTCAAGAGCCAAGTTTATGTTCTGAATATCTTTGCTAGCATTCTGCCTTGATGATCTCTTCAATACTGTCAGTGGGGGTTGATGTCTCCTAGTAATATTGTGTGGTTATCTAAGTTTTCATAAGTATCTAAGAAATTGTTTTATTATCTGGTGCTCCAGTGTTGGATGTATATACATTTAGGACAGTTAAGTCTTCTTGTTGAATTGAATCTTTTACCTTTATGTAATATCCTTCTTTGTCTTTTTTGATGATTGTTAAAGTTGGTTTTGTGTAAGAAAAGAACAGCCACCTCTACTCTTTTTATTTTCCATTTGTTTGCTCTTTCTCCAACCCTTTATTTTGAGCTGGTGGTTGTCCTTGAAAGTAAGATGGGTGTCTTGAAGATAGCATAAAAATTAGTCTTGTTTCTTTATCCAACCTGTCAACCCATTCCTTTTAAATTGGTACTTTTAATCCATTTACTTTCAAAGTTAACATTGATATGTGTAGATTTGATTCTGCCATCATATTGTTAGCTGTTTGTTGTTTAGACTTAATTTTGTATTTGCTTTATGGCATAGATGGTCTATGCATTTAAGTGTATTTTTGTGTATTTTGATATGGTCTTTAATTTCCATGTTTAGCACTCCCTTAAGGACCTTTGGTAAGGCAGGCCAGGTGATAATGAATTCCCTTGGGTTTACTTGTCAAAAAAGAATTTTATTTTTCCTTAATTTATGAGGATTAATTTGGATGAATATGAAATTATTTGTTGGAATTTTTCTGTACCTAAGGATGCTAAACATAGGCCCCTAATCACTTCGGCTTTGTAGTTTCTGCTGAAATGTCTGCTGTTAGCCTGACAAGATTACCTTTTAGGTGACCTGGCCCTTCTCTTTTGCTACCTTTAGTATTTTTTCTTTCATGTTGTTCTTGGCTAATCTGATGACTACGTGTCTTAGTGATGGTCATCTTATACAGTGTCTTACAGTGGTTCTCTGAATTTTCTGAATTTATATGTGCACCTCTCTAGAAACATCGAGGAAATTTTCGGCCACAATATTATAAAATATGTTTTGTAAGTTACTCACTCTTTCTCCCTCTCCTTCAGGGTTGCCAATGAGTAGTAGATTTGATCTCTACATAATCCCATATTCCACAAAGGCTTTGTTAAGGTTTTCTAAATTCTTGTCTTCTTTATTTCTGGCTGACTGAGTTAGTTAGAAGAACTTGCCTTCAAGATGTCAGATTTTTTTCCTCAGCTTGGTCTATATTGCTGTTAATACTTCCAATTGTTTTAAAAATTCTTGTAGTAAGTTTTTCAGTTGTATCTCTTGATTTGGTTTGTTTTTAAAATAAATATTTCAGCTTTTATCTCTTGAATTATTTTCCTGGATTCCTTCAATTCCTTGGAATGGGTTTCAGCTTTCTCCTGAACCTTGATGATCTTTGTTGTCATCCAGATCCTGAATTCCATGTCTGTTATTTCAGCCATCTCCTTCATGTTAAGAACTGTTTCTGGGGAGCCAGCACAGTGCTTGGATGAAAGGAGAAACTCTGGCTTTTTGAGTTGCCAGATCTTTTCACCACTTCTTTCTTATTCATGTGAACTGATGTTCTTTTGAGGATAGTCAGTTGACTTCATTTTTGGATAGTTTCAGAAGATTTGTACAGGATCCGTATTTGTCACTGAATTTTTGTCCTTGGTTTGATGGTGGAGAGCACATTAGCAAAGTATTTTTCGTGGTAATATTTGGACTGTGATCTCATAGACAGTGCTTAAACTTAAGGGCTGGTAGATAGGCTCTTGCTCAGCCACTCAACTCCTCTGTATTTTCCTGCATTTGCAGCTGTGCTCCCTCTCCGTACTCTGAGAGTGTGAGCTCCTCTCCCACTTGAATCATGAGCCGCGCACCACAGCCGTGGTATGAGCTCAGGATTTATGTTTCTTCCTTAGCTTGCAGGCAGCAAGGACAAGGATCTTGGCCGTGGCAATGGCAGAGGGCCTTTCACTTGTGTTTTGGTGCTCCACCCCTAAGAACACAGAACTACTGCCAGTTGGAATGATCAGCCCAAGGTGGGACAGCTGTGTTGCGGGGCCAATCCAGGGAACCCTACATAGTGATGAGCAGATGGGGGGAGATTATCGAGAAGACAGACTCACTCTTCTCTGTAGGGAAGCTGCAGCTGCTGGAGGTGCATGTAAAGCCCTTGGAATTTCAATTGCCTCTGGGAGCTCCACCCCAGAGAAAACACAGAACCACTGCTAATGGAAATGTTCAGCCAGGAATGAGGTGACTACACTGCAGGCCAAACTGGAGCCCTGTCTGGTAAAGAGCAGTGGGTCAGGGTCTCACAGGGAAGAGAGACTGGGCTCCACTCTGTACAGTGACTCTGGCATGCTGGAGGCACAAGTAAAGCATTCACGCTCTTTGTTCCTTCCCCATTCTGAGGGCAACAAGAGAAGTTCTATTGCAGTTGCAATGGCAGAGTGATTGTGCGTTGTCTCTGGAAGCCACCACTGACTGAAGTGTTCAGACAGAGGCACGGAGTTTGTGCTGGGGAACCAGGTTGAGAGACCTTGCCCAGTGAGGAGTAACAGGGGATAGGACCCAGGTGGAAAACAGTCTGGCTGCTTTTCCGTAAAGCATCTGCACTGTTCTAGAAATCCACAATCGTCTTTAAGCTCTTCATTCTCTCCTAAGCCTTACGGCAGCAGAGGCAGGGGCTGTGGATTGGCAAAAATGGTAGTCCTACCTGCTACCTCTGGAAACTCTGCTCAGGGAAGTGCAGAGCAGCTACTGGCCAAAGAGTCCAGGCAGGTGTGGAGTAGCTGAGGTCTGAGATGAACAGGTCTCACCCATTGAGGAATAGCTGGAGCAAGGATCTCTATGGAAAACCATCTGGGCTTTTCTGTTGCATGATGCTGGAGGTTAATGATAGTCTTTAAGTGCTTTGCACCCTTTTGAGCTTCGGGGCAATAGGGGCAGGGACTGCAGAGTTTTAAAATGCTAGGCCTGTCTATTATCTCTGGAAGTTCGGTCACAGGAACAAGCCACAGATTATTAAGGCACCAAACATCATACTTATTTATAAATTTATAAATAATTTTCTTTTGTAGACTTTTTTTGGTGCTTAGAATTGCTTTGCATTTTCTTTGTTCTACAGAATATTTTTTAAAATATGCCTTATGTCAGCTGTACTATATTAATGCATATTTGAGTACAAAGATACCTATTCTGATCCAATCTCTGCAGCAGAGAGTATGAGGATTACTCTTACTCTGTACTTGATGTTAGTCAAATGCTTTTTAAATGTTCAGGCCCCAAACCAATTTGTGCTCCCATATTCTCTTGATAGTGTTCATACCTTTTTCTTTTATATTTCTTTCAAAAGTGATGATAATCTTTCTACCTTCATTCATTGGCAAGTTTATATTTACTATTTAAATATCTCCTCTTACATACTTCAGACCCTTAGGGATTCAGGTGTAATATGTTCCTTCATGATTCTTTCATATTTTTTATACAACTTCCTAGTTTTTAAAATAAGTAATCTGTGTATTTGTGAGTTCTTATACAGACTCTCAACGCTTTGGAAAACAAGCCCAATCCATTTCAATTGGCAAAGCCCAGAAAGAAGCAGAGTTCATGACTTAAGCAGCAGCTCACTAATACAGGTTTTGGTAGTGACACTGAGTTCTGGAACTACACGTCAATCATGATCAGTGTGTGAGGAGAATTAATAAGTGTGTCGGAAGCCTATACAGACACTGAATTGAGACACAAACCACAGTGAGATGCTATGGAGGATGAGTCAGAATTTAAACATCTGGATATCATTACCCTCTTTATATCTAATGTTACAGACATGAAGGACTATGGCTATGTGAATTGAAATACTAAAGTTCTTGTGATTCTGTAAAAAATCTCAATTGCGTAAATATAACTCCTTAAAATTGTTTTTTATCTTCTTTCATCAGTATTTCTAGTTAGTGGCGAGAAGAAACTTCTCATTTTACTTCATGTTCTGAATATGGAATGGAATAGGCAAAGGATTTTGGACATTGGAAAGAAAATGAGGTTAGGTATTATCATTTTACTTTCACTGCATTACACTATGAATTTCTGTGTTGGAAGGAATCGAAACAGGCCTATTTATAAATGTGTATTTTATGAACATTACTTGTTAAATTTAAAATTATTATTCACAACAATATTTAAAAATAATATTTTGACAAGGATTGCAAATGCACTACCTTGTGAACTCCAGAGAATGTACTTAATTTTCATAACTATTCTAATTAGAATTATTATAATGGATTTAAGTCCTGAAAGAATTAGAAGTGAAATCTTGCCAACACTGCATCAGTGATGATTTTAAGTCTGTAAAGTTCCCTTTAAAATACATAACAATGAGAGTTTTTAGCTCTGGGGTTGAAAATGAACTCTGGCTGCTAAGCCGTGCAACTTAAATTAAGAAAAAAGTTTAACTATAATTAACAAATTCTAGATTTGTTTCAAAGCTATTTTGCATGACTTAAAGAGTCATTGTGTGGTTGCTATTTTCCTACTTAGATTGATTGCATAATTATCTTATCCCCTACTTGATTGAGTCCTTATAGTCACTAAACAATCGAGAATAAACAACCTAGCTATCTTCCTTATGGCCTGCTTTTCATGGTAGAGGTGCTTGTGAAGCATGGACAAAAGAAATATCATTGTCAGGAGATGTTAGAAAAAATCAGAAAATAAGAGAATACTGTACTTAAAAACCATTATATTTCCCCCTAGACCTTAATTTAGATATTATAAAAATTTTGAGACAAATTATTAATTTTTATGGATGGCTTGTCTTCTTAATTTAATACTATATATTGTCACTCTAGACATTTGGGATAGAAGAAAAAAGGAATGAGACCTAATTAATGCCCCATGATACATATGTTAGAGGAGGAAACTTGTAATCAAGTAAATGCAGAATGGAATGGCATGCTCTAGAATAAAAAGGTCAAATCTGACATCTATAAATAGAGTAGAGGTAAAAATATATATATAACTATGAAGGCAGGCTGAGCTTTCACAGTCAAAGTGAAACGAGAATTTAAATGAATAAAATGTGTTCAGTTGTTTGTGGAAGGAAGGAGGTAGAATGAACAGCCTGTAAATCTTCAGAGATTAGTGACCAGAAAAACAACTGATTGTTTTATAGAAAACTACAGGTGGTGATAAAGGTTTTATTTATTTTTTGTTTTAGATTACAATACTTGGCATGGTATCTCTAAAGAAACTCACTTAAAAATATACAGAAAGATTTATCTATGTATGAGGGAGAGTAACAGCATTCTGAACACAGAAAGAGCAGAGACGGCCAACAATAATTAGAGTACAGGCTTCATACTTAGAAATGACAGAGGATCCTTTGGGCATTGCTTCATCAGTTGTAGACTTCCTTGATCAGTAGGGTCTCTGCTGGAGTATTGTTTGTGACGGCTCGACTGGCTCCACCCACTTGTCCAAGCAGTCTGTGCTCAGCTCACATTACCAGCCTGGATATCACACCTGCTGCAGGTGAGCCAGACATGGAGCCATGAGGGTGTGTGAGTGAGTATGGGATTCGGCCGTGGCACATCGCCAGGTGTGCCAGCTGCTGCAGCAGAGCAGACAGCTTCAGGCACCGGCTCAGTGTGAGGCTGCAACTGGACCAGGCATACCACAAGTGGCTTCTGCTTTGGGCATCCATGTCTGGACAAGGGAATGTAGCAGTGCCCCAAAACTTGGAGATGCCAATAATCATGGAGTCCCAAAGGAAGTGATATAGCTCTGCCTCATGGAGTATCAAGGGTTGGGCCCAGGTGGGTCACAGCTTATTTGTGTTACAGTTTGTTCATTCCCATTGTCCACATGATTCAGTGAATGGGGCATGTCCCAGTTCATTCAGTCCCACCTCCAGGTCCTGGCCCATGGCTACTGGGCTTGCCCAACCCTGCCGCTGCTTCCCATGATGTGGAGCAGCCATCCAGCCAGTGAGGGTAGGAGGGCTACAAGCATTACAATTCCTTTTGCACCAGCCAGTCTGCTAGTCACAGGTTCTTGTCCCATGTCCAAGAAGAATGAGATTATATGGACAACTGAAGAGTGAGCAAGTGAGAGAAGAGTTTTATTGAGTGACAGAACAGCTTTCAGGAGAGAAGGGACTTGAAGCGTGTAGCCCCTACCTGAAGGCAAGCAGTCCCAAGGTGTGGCTGAGTCCACAAATGTTATGCACTCAGAATGGGGGAGTGCATACTGATTGGTCCATGGGTGGCCTGGGAAAAGTACCACTTGATTGGTTAAAATGCATTGAGGAAGTTCTCACTCTGGTGGGTAATTTAACTGGAACTGGCAGCTTGGTTTTAAGGCTTTAATTTGTCTTTGGTTTGAGGGCTGAGTTTCACTGAGGACCCGCCCGTCTGCCTAAGAATTTATCTGCTTCCTGCCTCTATCAGAATCCTTCATGAGTACAATAACGGATTCTCCTTCGGTATTTATAGAAATAATTTACTCTTGGTTTATTTATGATGTACAATTTATAATATTTTTTCCTATTATTAAATTACCTTACCTTTGTGAAAAATGGGAAGTTTATTTAAAATAGGTTGCTCTTATAATAACCCTTTTTTGGTTTTTAAAATTGTCTTAGAATTTTATTCTTAAAAATCCTTTTTATTATGATTTTCAAATAACTATATATGAAGCGACTAATTTTCTTCTGGTTATAACTAAAATACTTAACAATAAAACAGGAAATTAGAATTAAAAACTAATGTTCATATTCAATGACTTTTTTGCTTCATAAATAGTAAAACATATTGTGATCATTGTTCACCTTATTTAGGTAGTGGAATACTTTTTTTTTGAAACTTGCATTACAAATGACAGGCTTATTAGAGGTTGGACTTTGGTGTCCAGCCTGCCCCGAACTTAATTGACAGCTATTTGTCGTTCTTAAAAGCTGAAGGCTTTAGTGTTAGATATATGCATAATAAAACAAGAATTATAGTCTGTGATACCCGTAATAGACAATAAGTCTTTAATCACATATTCTTCTTTACTATTTAATATGTGATTAAATATTATCTTTTGTTCTAGTTTCTATATACGTTCATCTCTGCTAAGAACATTTAGACTTAAACATACAGCTTTCTTGTCCTTTTTCTCTATGTGCTTTGATGTACTACTGTCTTTACACAAGCCAGAAATAACTGGTATCTCATGTGGTTCCTGTGTGTTTCTGTCCTTGTCCATTACTCCTCCTTCACCTATGTAAGCAGAATACTACACCATTCTAAGGAAATTAGAAACGCAGAAACTAGTAACTGGATTCTCCTTCCTAGAGGCAGTGTTAGTATCTCATTTATGTTCTTTGTATCTATTTTAAAAACAATCTTAAAATAGTTGGTTCTCATTATTAACAGAATCCATATTTGTGGGTGTGCCTACATGTGTGTGATGTAAATACTGAGTGTCAACAAATTTGGGTTGAAGGATACAAAGTATTGATCCTAGGTGTGCCTGTGAGGGTGTTGCCAAAAGAGATTAGTATTTAAGTCAGTGGGATGAGAAAGGCAGGTCCATTCTTAATTGGGTGGGCACCATCTAATCAGTAGAAAAACATAAAGCATGCATAAAAACATAAAAAGAGAGTAAAAAATGAGCTGGCCTAACCTCCCATGTTATGTCTTTCTCCCATGCTGGATGTTTCCTGCCCTCGAACATCAGACTACAAATTCTTCAGTTTTGAGGCTCGGACTGGCTCTCCTTGCTCCTCAAGCTTACCGACGCCCTATTGTGGGAACTTGTGAATGTGTAAGCCAATACTTAATAAACTCCCCTTTATATATATACATATGTGTGTGTGTGTGTATGTATTTATATACATGTAAACATATATACATATGTGTGTGTATATAGATATGTACACCCATATATGTGTGTGTGTATATATGTATACATATATATGTATATATCTTGTGAGTTCTATCCCTCCAGAGAACCCTGAATATATACAATGTGTAACTCCAAAATAATTATTATTCTTGGGCTTTTAAGGGCATATTCAGGGTGGCAAAAATTTTAAGTAATAGGGCATGCATGTTTATTGATAAGGTGAAACAGGCAGTGCTCACCATTTTTTTTTTTTTTTTTTTGAGAGGGAGTCTCGCTCTTGTTGTCCAGGCTGGAGTACAATGGCATGATCTC
Organism: Sapajus apella; assembly: GCF_009761245.1. Classification (NCBI taxonomy): domain Eukaryota; kingdom Metazoa; phylum Chordata; class Mammalia; order Primates; family Cebidae; genus Sapajus; species Sapajus apella. Next base: position 19,892,017 of record NW_022436945.1, read on the forward strand.
GGCTCACTGCAACCTCCACCTCTCAGGTTCAAGTGATTCTCCTGCTTCAGGGTCCTGAGTAGCTGGGATTACAGGTGCCCGCCACCACACCCAGCTAATTTTTGTATTTTTAGTAGAGACAGGGTTTTACCATGTTGGCCAGGCAGGTCTCGAACTCCTGACCTGAAATGATCCACTAGCCTCAGCTTCACAAAGTGCTGGAATTCAGCTTTCATATGGTAAATGAGTGTCATTTTGCCACCTATTTAGAAACACTGTTGACATTTTTGTGTCTTTTGTCAGCGAATTTTCTATTTAAAATTGCCCTTCGGAGTAGGGCTGAAGTCTTGTCTAGTTTTCCAAAGTGCAAGAAGGCTATGATGTGCCGTATAGAGAAAAGATGAGCATTAGATAGACTTTGTTCAGGCATGAAGTGCAGTACTGTTGACGTGAGTTCAATGTCAATAAATCAACAATAATATACATCCAGAGATAAGAAGTGAAAATTCACTGATCTTTACCTGAGAATGCTCTGAAAAGTGCTAAAATAGTAATCTACACTGAATGATGAAACTATGAAAAAGATGGAAACTCAGCTACATTTATGGGATTCATGAGATAATGATAGATGAAATCAACATAGTGGATAGCACCGTTTTGAGGCCAAAAGCCAAAGAATGTCTTGGTCTTATTACCCAGGGTCAATAAAATGTGAGACCCTGTTTGACTAATGTTTCCTTATAAATACTGCACTTAATGAATTATTTGTAGTATATATGTATATTTATATATAAAACACATCATCATATATATGTATATGTATATATTACATCAACCAATCGATATATATATGATAACGTGTCTTTAACAGAAGCTGACTTAAAACAAAATTATTTTGGATTAGTTGATGTAAACGTAATGAGAGTTTCACAGCAACCTCAACGTATATTTTCTTTAAGACTGGTGGCTCAGTATTTGCTAAATTAGTATCCAAAGCAACTTTATAGAATATAAGTACAATAAAAGAAGATAATCCACTGTATATAAAACGTAGTTAAACTCTTTTGTGTGGTCAGACACTCTATGTAATTTCTTTGCTAACTCTCCTCTCAATAATCTATAAACAAATATGAAAGAATCAGAAGTCATGTAATAGAAAAATGCCAGATATGATATTAAACAAAGTTTTATTCAGAACTAGAATGTTCTATTCATAAAAAAGAATTTAATGATGATATACAGTGGATCATCTTCTTTTACAGTTATTTTATTCTATAAAGTTGCTTCGAATACTAATTTAGCAAATACTGAGCCATTTCTCCTAAAAGAAACATAAGGTGAGGTTGCCGTGAAGCTCTCATCACAATATTTTAATGAATCAAGACTTGTAAACGTAAATTTTATTGAAGAAAATGCTACCTTATGTCTTTTTATTTAGAGAAAATATACTTTGTAAAATTTATTTATCTGCAATGGTATTCATAGTTGGTAGTTGAGAGGATTTATCTGATTTCATAGATTATTTTCCAAATCAATTAGAAAATTGAAAGAAGGATATAACATAAAAATGACAAAATCAACTATATAAACATAAAACTAATAGAAGGGGTGAACAGAAAATAAAACTTTCTTTCCTACTGCATTTGCACAACACATAATACCTCTGTGATCCCAGATGTGTAGGGCTATTTCCCCAAACACAAAGCAAGCAATCAGCTTTTCAGCAAATACCATCTCTGGGTCATCTAACTAAATTCAATTCTGACACTGCCTATCTGAAGATGGCATCAGATCCATAGGCTAAGGGCTCAGACCCACAAAACTACCCCCACTTTGGGTACATTTTACAAGCAGCAGATTGTCATCTATACTTCTCACCCACCTGCTATAAATTGGGGTTCCCACTACGCCATCCTTGGGTTTGATTAATTTGCTAGAATAGCTCATGGAACTCAGGAAAACACTTATTTTTGACAGTTTATTATAAATGATATTACAAAGGATACAGATGAACAGCCAGATGGGGAAGATGCTTAGTGTGAGGTACAGGAGAAAGAACTTCCTTGCTCTCTCTGAGTGTGCCACCCTCTAGGAGCCTTCCTGTGTTCAGCTAACCATAATCCCTCAGAACTTAATCCTTTTGGGTTCAATGGAAGCTTCACTACCTAAGAATGATTGATTAAATTATTGATCGTTGGCTTAATAATTCAACTTGTATCCTCTCTCTTCTCCCAGGAGGTGGGAGGTGGAACCAAAAGTCCAAAACCTCTAATCATATGGTTGGTTTGCTGACAACAAACTTGTCTTTTGAGATTATAGAGGAACCCCAGCCACAAGTCATTTAACTAGCATAAAAAAGACATTCTTCACATTTAAAATGGCATTCTTATCATTTCAGAAATCTCAAGGAGTTTTCCAGCTATGTCAGAAAATAATGAGGAAGACCACATGTATATTTCACAATATCAAAAAGGGATATCAAGGAATATATTAAAATAATAAACCATTACCTAGAAATATCTAATCTAGATTACAATATCGAGAAAAGAAAAATAGCTCAGAGCAGTGTGAGTTATGTAAAGTAAGCAAAATTTACAAGGCCCAAAAAGACATGAACGTGGGACTTCAGTGACACCCCCGGCCACCATGCTTGGAAAAGTTGTTTCAAGACACTTCATTCTTTCTTATCTTCCCTGTAGTTTCCTGACTAGCTGCCTCACCCATTTTCTTAATGTTCCTGGAATATGTGATACAAAGAACAATGTAACCCCAATCAATATATCCTTACATTATTTTACTGTAAATTCTGGTAAACAACTTAGAAATGATCTCTAATTTTTTCTTTTAAAAACTCACTCTGCTAATCAGAGCATATATCCAGGGCAACTTGAATCTATCCTCCCGGCTGCAGTCTTCAAACTGGTCCAAATAAACTCTCTACTTCTATTAATTTTGCCAACATGTTTTCTTCATGTAGACAACGTACATTTCTTTCAACTCATGAAAGCAAAAATGTTAACCTCTCCTATAACAAGCATGTTGTACTTTTTAAAGGCTCATATTTCAATGCTACATTGCATTCAGAAAACAAAATAAACGTGCATTCAATAATTACATATTTGTAGGTAGCCATAAGTTTTCCATCTGACTAGTTTTTACCAATTTTTTTTCGAAATTAATTCTTTGAATTCAACTAAATGCTTTTGTAAACAATACCCAAGCTCATACCACTCATTATAAGATAGCCAAAAAGCTGAAAGACAAGATGTTGGGGCAAGGAAGGTGACTTTTTTTGGAGAGCCAGAAAACAACAAAAATGAAGGACTAATATCCCAAAGAACCATCTTAAACTAATAGCAATTTTGAGCTCCTTTGATTTAAGGGAAGGAGAGAGAACAAGGGGGTTGAGGCCAATAGTGACAGATGGCCACAGACATCTGGAGAGCAGTAAGGGCAAAATTCTTCATCTTTGGTCAGGTCACAATGCTCTTATAAATTTTTAACATAACATTGTTACTTGTATGTACCCTCCTTACCTCCTGGGGGTTACATTTGGGAAAGGACTAATAACATCCTTGCTTTAAAGTTAATCATCATTGGTCATTAGATAAATGCAAATCAAAACCACAGTGAGATACCATCTCATGCCAATTAGAATGATAGTCATTAAAAACTCTGGAAACAGATGCTGCAAAGGATGTGGAGAAATAGGAATGCTTTTACCCTGTTGGTAGGAGTGTAAATTAGTGCAACCATTGTGGAAGACACTGTGACTATTCCTCAAGGATCTAGAACCAGATGCCAACTGACCCAGCAATCCCATTACTGAGTATATACACAAAGGATTATAAATCATTCTACGATAAAGGCATATGCATACGTATGTTTATTGCAGTACTATTCAATAGCAAAGACTTGGAAACAACCCAAATGCCCAACAATGATAGACTGGATAAAGAAAATGTGGCACATATACACCATGGAATACTATGCATCCATAAAAAAAATGAGTTCCTGTCCTTTGCAGAGACATGGATGAAGCTGGAAATCATCATTCTCAGCAAACTAACTCAAGAACAGAAAACCAGATACCGCATGTTCTCATTCATAAATGGGAGCTGAACAATGAGAACACATGGACACATGGAGGGGAACATCACACACCAGGGTCTATTGGGGGAAAAAGGGGAAGGAGAGGGAGAGCAATAGGACAAATGCCTAATGTATGAGGTGTTAAAACCTAGATGACAGACTGATGGGTACAGCAAACCACCATAGCACATGTATACCTATGTAACAAACCTGCACATTCTGCACATGTATCCTAGAACTTAAAGCAAAATAAAAAATAAATTAATTAATAAAGTTGAACTATAAACCAACTTCCTCCCATAGTTAGCTTGGCGTACCTGCAGAGATAAGCAAATGCAGTTAAACTAAAAGAGATCATTGCTGGGTTAGGGAGATTAGAAGCAAAAGGAAGTTAGTCATGCCAGGCTTCCTTTTCCCCAATACATTTTAAAAATAAGTGGAAACTGTTTATATTATTTTCAGGGCTATTGAATGCTCGTTTGTATGAAGAATGTCAATTTATTTATTACTATTTCAGAGAAAGCACAAAAACCTAGACTAAAAACATTAACAAGCAATTGGAAAATATTGTCAAATATTATTTTAGGGAATACAATGTATTTTTCTACTCTAACTCATACTAATATGTTCTTCAACACATTTCTTTGGGTTCTATTTCTTGTATGACATCTTGTAGAGATGAAAAGAGGAAAGAATGACCTATTTGCTTTAAAAGAATGACTCTTTTTTAACATTTCAAAGTATATAGTTCTTTTCTCAAAAATATGTAAGAATGATTTGCCCCAGGCAGGGGAATAATGAGTCAAGATTTTTCCATTATAAGAATTTTACTTTTGAGCTACAAAGCTATACCAATCTTATAAATCTTAGACTATGACAGGCTTCATAATTGAAGCACAGGTAGTGGTGGCCTACCACAGCAACCATTTCGGAAGGTAACATACATGCAGTTATAAATGCATGTTACTTTCAGTAAATAAAATTTTAGCAGAAACCATATTCAAAATAATGTTTCCAAATAAATAAAAGCCATATAGCTGAATTTTGTCACTCTCACAAAATCTTATAAGAATTTATATTCACAGAAGTAATACCTATGAACAACTCTGTTATAAACTGCCATGATACCCTAAATCTGAAGTCAAATTGCTGCAAAACCCCACTCCTCTTAATATGTACAACGTAAAACAGTCCTAAATATATATTTTTTAGAATTTTAACTTAAACTTATTTCTGCGCCAGGCACAGTGACTCACGCCTATAATCCCAGCACTTTGGGGGGCTGAGGTGGGTGGATCACCTGAGGTCAAGAGTTGGAGAATAGCCCGGCCAACATGGTAAAACCCTGTCTCTAGTAAAAATAAAAAAAAAAAAATTATCCGTTCATGGTAGCAGGTACCTGTAATCCTAGCTACTCGGGAGACTGAGGCAGGACAATGGCTTGAACCTTGGAGGTGGAGGTTTCAGTGAGCCACGATCGCGCCATTGAGCTCCACCTTGGAGACAGAGCAAGAATCCATCCCAAAAATAAAAAGTAAATGTTTCTTTAGTGAAGAATTTTTTTACATTTAGTAAGATGATAAAGCTGGTTATAAAGCTCCAAGATAGAAATAGTATATTTATATATTTATCTTACCACTCATTTGTTCATGCATAAAAGTAGGGGTGTGTGTGTGTGTGTGTGTGTGTGTGTGTGTGTGTGTGTGTGTTCTCTGGCACTTGGACTGCTGAAGACACCTTGGAAAAGTTTTTCCTAAAAATATGAGAATTTTTAAAGTGACCCCATACAAGTGTTTTGTTTTGGATTCTTTTTGTGGAATATTCAAATTAAATATCTGAAAAAGTTACGAGGTGTTTATTTTTACAAAAGATGTTTTTAGAAAAGTTTCTGTTGTGATTTATTTCATAACCATTTGATTTCTTTTATTAAAATAGAAAAATGCGAATACAGGTTATTGCTTTCGAGTTAACTGTTTTTAAGCTATTTCTACTTGTATACATCATATAAAAGTGTGAGAATTGGTTAACTACTGTATATGTACGAGTATTCATTGGTAATACTATTTTTTATTTTATTTAGAAAGAAATTACATGTAAGAGTCTTCATTGCTATTATTATTTCAAATTTTATCTGAGTGAGATTCCTGAATTAGTGGTCAACTATTAAACATATGTTTTATGTATACTAAATATTTTACTGCATTACCTTATACTTGATCTCAGATCAGTCTGAAGTCTATAGAATGGGTTGGTTTGTAGGTACAGTTTCCAGGTGTCTGTAATACTAACTTAGAAATTAAACTGTAGATTCTCACTGCTGACAACTAACATTTAGCTCTACACATTAACACAGTTTCAACATTTAGAAAAAAGCTATTGTCTTTTAATAAAGATCTTCATGCAGCAAGAAATGAGGAGCTCGACCACCACACAGAGGCCAGATTCTACCACAGCTAAGTTTTTCACATATTGATTTTGCAGACTCACTTTTAAACATCCACATCACCCCATATCTAACTTCATTTCTCTTTTTAATACTTTAATTATACTTTAAGTTTTGGGGTATACGTCCAGATCATGCAGGATTGTTACATAGGTATACACATGCCATGGTGGTTTGCTGCATCCATTCCCCCATATTAATTATAGAAACCTTAAACGGCCCTTTTTATTCTACATAATACCATATTACCTGGCACTTTTAGTTTCTAAAACCATATTTAATATAACATTTAGTGTTTTATTTTAAAAAATCAAAGTAAGATATGACAAAAATTTACCAAATACTAAAAATTACATTAAAACGATTCCTTTTTACAAGACAGCACAATTACTGGCAATGTACAGAAAGTCAATCTAGAAAATAAACTTTGCTACACTCTTGTTATGATGACCAAATAATGAACATTTAATTATTTCACAGCAGGAAAAAAAAATCTTATAAAAAATAATTGAAAAGAGTTGGGGCACCATAAATCCAGTACTCATTTTGATGCATAAAAATCATAAATATTATGGAAATAGTACATTGGGATTAAGCATTTTACAGTGTTAATCAAAACAAATACTATCGACAGTATCAAAAATTAAAGTTCAATATGATCAATAGTCAATGTATGGTTGTCCCCAAAATAAATTGAAAAGTCCAGAAAAAATAAAGAACTTGATTATTATAAGACAATATAATTTAATAGGCTAGAGCCAATTTTGAGATAATCTGATTACGGAGTGATGTCAGATAGATTGTATTAGTCCAAACTCACTCTGCTAATAAAGACATACCTAAGACTGGGCAATTTACAAAGAAAAAGAGGTTTAATGGACCCACAGTTTCACATGGCTGAGGAGGCTTCACAATCATGGTAGGAGGTAAATGAGGAGCAAAGTCATGTCTTACATGTTAGCAGGCAAGAGGTAGCTCGTGCAGGGAACTGCCACTATTAAAACCATTAGATCATATGAGACTTATTTGCTACCACAAGAACCGTATGGGGAAAACTGCCCCCATGATTCAATTCTCTCCAACTGGCCCCGCCCCTGACACGGGGGGATTATTACTACTTACAGTGATATTTGGGTGGGGACACAGCCAAACTATATCATAGATTGTAGATTGACAAGTAGATAAAACAATTATTGAATGCAGTGCAATGTGGATAGTCCATATGCCACTTTCTATAGCTTTTTATGAACTTATATTCAGTTAAGACTCTAAACTTACCACTGGTAAGCTCCAAATTTCTTACTCAACTTTGTACCCATACAATGTCTTATACACTTCCAGATATTTATTATGAAATTAATATATATTTGTTGATTGAAAGAATATGAATGAAAAAATAACCATGAAGCTGAATTCAAACTATAATACTCCTTTCATTGTTTAAACCTTGTGTTAAGAAGTTTAGATTTGATTGCTTTTGTCAATTTGTCATGTAATCTGGAATGTTGGTAATAATGATACCTGACTGGAAGATAATATTTTGATTGGCAACTATAATGTACCAGGCACAAACTTGGTACTTTCATGTAATCAGTTCAAGATAGCATAATTTAGTTTACTTTTACCATACAGTTTACAGTTTATAAGCCAAAGTATGTTTACACTATAACTGTTTTCATTTTCAAATCATTCTGTTAAGAAGGTTTAACAGAGTTATGATAAGTAAAGTACATACTGGGACATGATAACAGATGCAGAATTATTGCCTAGAAGGTATTTAGAACATTATGAATTGCACTTCATGGTAAATGTGTGAAAAAGCATTTCCAACTCTGAAAACAGATATATACCCAAAAATTTTCCCAGAGTCTCGATCAACAGTCAGTAGCATATGGTAAGCCTACTAAATATAGCTGGTACGATAATTTTTAGTAAAGACTGTGGAGAAATGCATTTATTAATTTCAAGAAAAAAAATTGTCAGCAAGCAATGCTGGATTTTGATGGCTTCTCCCTACTTCAGATAGTTATGTTTATTTTCCTTGGCTTCTTTTAGAGTCATGTCTTTCTGACCTCTCTGCTCACCCTTAGACATACTCTTAATCAGTTACCTTCTCTGAAATCCCTTCTAAGACTAAGCAGTAGCTAAAAATCCATCTTATTAATAAGCTATCTAGGTTTAATCCATTCTAAGAGTGAGAATTTTAAGATGAACTTTACTTAATTTTTATATATTCAAAATGTGTTGTATATAAAAAATTGCTCAAAGGGTAAGGAGCTAAATTTACAATCTATTGCAATATGTATATATAATAAATATTTGCACATAAAGAAATACATGTATGTGTATTATATATACATGTGTAATATATATACACACATATACTATATAAAAATATATTCATTCATAATGTTTTGGTGAAAGGAAAGCTTATTGGAATCCGTTACAGAACAAGTTAAAATATCGTCTGATAGGGGAAGAAAAGCTGATTGAATTTTCCAACTTCATAGTTAATTTTCAGGTGTAATGTTTGGTAGAATTATCATGTCTCCTACAATACTCCATTTAAGATTATATCTTTCCAGAAGAGGAAAGAGACCCAGTACATAAAACTTTGTAGGTAAATAGTAAGCCACCTCTGTCAAGACAAAAGGTTGAAAAGTTTATCTTGGCTGACTCCAAGATTTTCTTCAGAAAACTCCTCTGTGAATCCTCAAACTAGAGGGGAAAAAATTAAGCTATTTCATTTTTAAAAGATAGTTCCTGTACTTTTGGCATCAAAAGTTTTTATGTCGTCCATGTGAGGCAATTTGTGTATCTCAAAGAATATGATAAATGCTTAATTTTCTAATATTTTCTACACTATCAACACTTCATTTGGTCTTATTTAATTTGTATTTTAATTATTGATTTCTATGATTTTACATATCCTATGAAATCTTGACCTTTTCCAGAAGAATAGAATTATAGAGATCACAATTTAGACACTTCATAAAGAGTTATAGGGATCATGAAGCCATCTTTGTAAGTTTCCTCACTAGATTTGTGTTTTTGATATTCATTGCATGTCTCATAGAAAAGATTTTGTGATTTCCAGGCAATAGAATATAAGTTTATTCTTTTAACATGTTACAATAATAAAAAGGAAGAATTAAAAAGTCCAAGTGAAACTAGAAATATTTGCATACGTAAGAAAATAAACACAAATGAAATGCACTCATCCTATAGGCTCTGAGGCCAGAGCAGACATGACCTTCCGGAATTGATTCCTGCAAAGCATTCCAAGTAAGTTTGGAGACGAGAAGGAAGCTTACTAAATGTAAGTCCAGCCTTGCAAGTTAGGCTGGACTGATCTGGCACCACTTGCAGTATACTGCTCAATAGCCAAACATGGCTAATTGCTACTTTACTGGACCTCACAGCTACAGATAACTAAAAATTACTAAATAATTGCTAGAAAGAACAATGAAGATGAATTCAAAAGAGGTAGTTGAGTAAAAGAAGCCAGAATCAAGAGGACTCATTCTGTATAATTATGTGTTTATGCATTTCAAAATAATGTTTTCCATACTTTACTTATATGCCACTTAGCTGACATAATACCTATAGCTCAACACCGTGATGCACCCGAGATAAAGTAGATAATCGTGTGTGCACTGAAAGCTTGCCACTTGAAGCTTTCTTTTTCTGCTTGAAGTTTACCAATTTCAAAAAAGGCAAAACTCATTATATAGTGACAGAAATCAGAATGTTAGCTATTTTGGGGGATAGGGCTAGATTGGGGACTTCAGTGTTGCTAATAGGTTTTATTTATTTATTTGGATGATAATTATCATATTTAAACTTGTATAATAGATTCCAAAACAGTTTTATTTTATCAAGACATTATAAATGACATTATAGTCATTTATATATGGATGGCAACTACCATCCATTTATAAAATCAGTTTGTTTACTTAGTGATAACCGTTTTGCTGTGTATCTATGAGAGATATAGTTTGAAATGTGTACATTACAATTCAACTTTAAAAGAAATAAGAAAAAGCAGCAATTCCTCCATGAAAGACATATTTCTTAAAGAAATAACAATAGATTATTGGATATATTTGACTACATAGGGATAATTAGCATTAGGAAAACATTTGAGAAGAATTTTTAGGAAAAAACGAGAAAATGGCAAACTTATAGACGAATTACGATTAATTCTAGAAGAAATGTTTTATTTTTAAAGTCACAAGAAATGAAATGGAAATACATATTCCCTACTTAGACAATAGTTACAATTGTCATAGTTATTCAAATGATAAATATTAATTTAACGAAAAGCATAATATGGTCAGGTACGATGATGACTCACCCTTCTAATCCTAGCTGCTTGGGGCCAAGGCGGGCTGATCACTTGAGGTCTGGAGTTTGAGACCAGCCTGACGAATACAGTGAAACCCCGTCTCTACTAAAAATGCAAAAATTAGCCAGGCATGGTGGTGGGCGCCTGTAATCCGAGCTACTCAGGGGGGCTGAGGCAGGAGAATTGCTTGAATTTGGGAGGTAGAGTTTGCAGTTAGCTGAGATTGCACCGCTGCACTCCAGAACCAGACTCCATCTCAGAAAAAAACCTGTGATATACATATACATATTAGAAGAGAGAAAATCATGGAAGGTTTAATAATAATGATAATTAAAAATATTTTAAGGATGACTTTATGTATTATAATATGTTACATAAGTAAATGTAAATATTTGTTTAAATTAAAAGTATATCCATAATTATTATAATTAATATTCGATAATAGAGCATTTATCACATCCTGTCCTGATTTTACATTTTGCTATTATAAGTCTTCTAAACTAAAAATAAAATTCTAAGCTCTATGACTGGCTGAATGGACCCCTTTTTTGGCTAACATAAACCAGAAAACCTAGTGTAGACCATGACTGGAAGTAGAAACTGAACATGCCACATTATACCGTCTTCCCTCTGAAATTCAGGCACAATTGACCAACATCAACATTAAAGCAGAGATCTTAAGACTGACAAAACAGACTCACTGTGGCAGTAAGATACCAAATCCCAGCACGAGTCTAAGACAGCATCACTATCTATCATGATGCTATCTATCATGTTAGCAGGCCCTGAAAGAAATTGAAGTATTTTGCAACAAAATATATTTCTTTGACACATTTTGAAATGGCCCTAGAAAGCTGTCTTTTGTGGGGAATATCTACATTCCATAGAGAATCTCTTTCTAATTGTTAAAACAAGTTTAGCCTAAAGCTCCCTCCTTATATATTTTAAGTTCAGCCCAAAAGTTTCTCTGTAGTGAACTATAACAAGTGGAGGTTCAAACACACCATAGCCTACTCTTGTGCAAATCATAGAGTTTTGGCAAAGCAAATGTGGCCGACTGTTCGAACCCTGTTCAAATAAGACAAATACCAAGCTAGAGCCAATCTAGGTGTTTCTGTATCTCACTTCCCTTTTCTGTATGTCATGTTCCTTTCTCTGTCCATAATTTTCTTCAACCATGGGTCTGCACTGGAGTTTCAGCCTACTATGTTTCCTAAAGCTGCCTGATTCATGAATTGTTCTTTGCTCAATTAAACTCTTTTAAATTTAATTCAGCTGAAGTTTTCTCTTTTAACGCCTTTCTAGGTCTCTTCCTGATCCAGGAGAGATTAAACTATGAGTCTGGCCCCTTTCCCATCTGTTCTCTCTGAAGTCTGCTCCATGGAGGCTTAATTTGCATAATAAGAATTTTGATCTCCACAACCCCTTATCTTAACCCAGATATTCCTTTCTAGTGATTATGGGTCTTTAGATAATAACTCTTTCAACAAATTGCCAATCACAAAATCTTTGAATACACCTGTGACCTGGAAGTCCCCAGCTTCAAGTTGTCCCATCCTCCCATATCAAACCATTGTACACCTTATGTGTATTGACCGATGTCTACCTGTAACTGCTATCTCCTTAAATTGTGTGAAAGCAAGTTGTAACCCAACTATCTTTGGCACATGTCATCAGGTCTTCCTGGAGCTGCATGACAGGACTTGACCACTTATATTGGCTCTTCTTTTTTGGTTTTTTGAGACAGAGTCTCACTCTGTTGCCCAGGCTGGACTGCCGTGGCACAATCTGGGCTCACTGCAACCTCTGCCTCCCAAAGTGCTGGGATTACAGGCGTCTGCCCCTGCACCTGACCTCTCTTTAAATATTTTTTATTTTATCTCTTTTCATCTATAGTTCAATGTTACATTACTTCCGGAAGTCCTGTGTCGTCTTTAATATTTTCATTATTCAGAGGATTATGTGTTTTTCTCAAGAGAAGCATAACACAGTGTTATGTGAAATTTACCAATTTTAAATTGATGCTTGGGAGGAAAAATAAAGATATGTCTGTGAAGATAATATACTTTTTTTCATGCCAGGTTTTGCTGCTTGTATAAATTTTTGAGAAATATAAAGCATCATAAAGTCACTTAGTGAATGGGAGTCACTCAAGAGAAGGAGGTGGGGAAGTTTCCGGAGAAACCTACAAAGCTCAGGAAAAAGATATGTGCGATGTAAAAGTCCAATAATGATCTGTTTTATAAGTAGTTTTTAAAGTTCTACTCTTACATCGGCGTCAGCTGAGACAATTTCATTAAATTTGTTAAGTCTTTGACTTCATGAAAGTAGGAGTTAACGTAACAAGATTATCATATGCCACGACACTTAAGCTCACACCCCTGCCATGACTTCCCAGCTCACTTCCAGTTCTAAATAGCCTACCAGGTCCTGCAGGATTCCCTCCCCTTCTGCCCTCTCTCTGACTTTATCTCACATTCCTCTGTCCCTTTTCCTGCTCTGGCCATGCTGGCATCATTTTGCTTCTGGAACATATCAATTATGCTGGACCTTAAAGTCTTCAAACTTGCCTTTCTCTGCTGGAATGTACTGCCCCAGAAGCTCACGCTCTTCAAATTTTTACTCATATTTCACTTAGATGACATAATCGCTACAGCTCAACACTGTGATGAGATAAAGTGATGATCATCTGTGCACTGAATGCTTTCCACTTCAAGCTTTCTGTTTTTCTGCCTGAAATATGTATCTCTATCGCCTTCTATCTCAGTTGTAAGAAACTGGGACAAGTCACTTAGTGGAAAATTTTCTAAGAAAAATGGAAATTTTCTATTAGAAAATTTTCCAATTTCCACTGAAATAATGATGAAAATTATTACTCATTATCATCTACATATTTCTACGTCCTTAGTTATACTATTACATATAAGCTCCGCATCCCAATTCAGCCAGCTTTTAACCTCCTTGAGGGCAAGGAACATGGCCACTGTTTTTCTCATATGTCCATGTAATCCACCTATTAATTCCTCTGTGGTAGGACTCCAATACTTACCTGTGTATATGTATGTTGAATAGCCCAGTGCTTCTGGAGTCTTTTGGAAAGGTTATGTTTATTGAAAAGACTTCTGTTTGAAGTAAAGTTCTCAGCTCAAAAAGAATTAAATACTATGTAACATGCAAAAGTGTAGGTCATATAGCTGTTAGTAAAAGCTTTAAGATTTCCTTATTTGATAAATATTACTTTTGAATTTTGCACATAAATATTTGGAGACAGACCTTTGATTAAAGCTTGAGTGCCCAGACTACTTTGTTTTAATCTGAAATTACTTGAGCATAGCTTTTATGCCTTTTAAAATTTTAGGTGCAATATATACAAGGAAGAAAATAAAAAGAACTCTGTACAGTTTTACATGTAAATGAAGTCAACCTAGCTGATCACTGATTAACTCAGATGCTGATGAAATAAAGCACACTACTGTCCTAATAGAACTACTAAGACTTGATGCAAAGTATGTTTTTTGTTCAGAATTCAAAGGCACTACATAAAAATGATATTTAAGCTGAATTTTCTTCAGAAGTGTTAAAAAATAAAGCAGATGCCAAAATTCACTTTAAAAGGAAAAAATACACAAAAACCTAGGAAGATTTGTCATTCAGAATGACCTATTTTCAAAGAGTCTTGCTGCTTTCAGTATTATTTGTAACTTTTGGTAGAAATTTCTTTTTTTCAGTATCTGTTTCTACAACATGGGAAAGAATCTGTCACATGTTTCTACCCTTGTATCACAAGCTTCACTGAAGGAGAGAATATTGCAAGTATCTATGGCCTGGGCTGAGTAAAATAGTCTTAGTCAACTGTGTAACTGGGGATCTTCTCAGACCATCTCATTTTTAAACACATCGTATCTGGAATGTTATAGAAACTCAAAATTGCTGAGTACTTAAAGATGAATAGCACTGATGTATCTCCTCTGGAGAATTCACCATACCAAAAAAATGTACTCTCATAAATAATGGCACGTGATATAATATGAGGCTCTACCGTTGCACAAATGAGACAATGGTCGGAGGAGTCACTGGCATTCATGCAGAGGAAGAAATTCAAGAAGTGTGTATTAAAGAATGAGTTTCCAGAGAAACGCAGGAGTCCTCTCAGGCATAGGAAACAACATCAGGACTACTGGATAATTCACTAGATATATTACCTGTCATTGG
The DNA here is from genome assembly GCF_009761245.1 of Sapajus apella. Classification (NCBI taxonomy): domain Eukaryota; kingdom Metazoa; phylum Chordata; class Mammalia; order Primates; family Cebidae; genus Sapajus; species Sapajus apella. The sequence goes on from NW_022436945.1 coordinate 19,907,091, forward strand.
CAGTTGTTACTTACAGAATTTTTTTGAAGTTACTGAATATACTACGTTTATCTATAACATGTCTTAAAAGTCATTGATTTAATTCAGAGCCATTTCCATCTACTTCCTGAGAGGTGATAAAATTATCTTAAGCCAAGATCTCTATTTAATAAATGATGATATAAATAGCAATACGTCATAAGCAAAGAGATTAATTTTTAAATTACTAGCTTTAATTTCATTTGTTTTTCAAAAGACTGTTTGAAGGTAGCAACTATTTCCCCATCAATATTTTACAGTAAGAATAAACTTTCAAAGCAGTTGATTTCAAGGTGAAATATGTGATGGGCCATTGCTAAAAATTTAGATTTTGCTGTTTTAAACAAGTAGTAAAGTGTCTCCTAAAGTCTCCTAGGAAGAACAGTTACAAATACACGAAGGCCCTTGATGTAGTTTGAATATTTGATGCCCCCAAATCTCATGTTGAAATGTGATCTCTAATGTTGAAGGTGGACCCTCGTTGAGGTGTTTGAGTCATGAAGGTGTATTGCTCATGAGTGGCATGTTGCCATCCCTGCAGTAATGGGTGATTTCTTGCTGTGTTAGTTTATGGCAAAGCTGGTCCTCTAACAGAGTGAGGCATCTCCCCCTTCTCTCTCTTGCTCCCCCTCTTTCCATGTGACACATCAGCTCCACTTGCCTTCTACTATGAAGAAAAGCTTCCTGAGGCTTTGCCATGGTGCCAAGCTGGCACCAGGCTTCTTATACAGCATGCACAGCCATGAGCCAAATACACCTCCTTTCTTTATAAACAAACCATTCTCAGTTATTCCTTTGCAGCAACGCAAAGCAGATCAACACTGCCCTGCTTGTTTGTTTTGTTTCCATTAGTCTCCTTTCTTTTCTACTGGCAACACAAGAATTAACTAGTAGACAGGGACATCCAAAAACAAACCGTACGACCTACCAAATGTTTGGTTTAAGGATTCATTTTGAAGCTCTCCTTATTCTACGTATGTACAGAAAAGTACACACAGAGAAAAATATTTTGACAGAGCATGTATAGAGTCATGACTTCTAAAGTGATGGCGTTGGTATGATTCATTAAAATGTTGAAAAACAATGTCTTCTATTTAATTTGAATACCTTGAAAATTCTTATAAAAATAGTTTTGATGATAGGCAGGCATAGTCAGAAAAGTAGAGGCAACTTCTATTTTTTAAAAATCTAGACTTCCAGATCAGTCATGGTGGCTCACACCTGTCACCCTGCCCTTTGGGAGGCTGAGGCAGGTGGATCACCCGAGGTCAGGAGTTTGAGATCAGCCTGGCCAGCATGATGAAACCTCATCTCTACTAAAAATCCAAAAAATTACCCTGGCATGGTGGTGGGCATCTGTAATCCCAGCTACTTGGGAGGCTGAGGCAGGAGAATCACTTGAACTCAGGAGGTGGAGGTTGCAATGAGCCAATACTGTGCCACTGCACTCCAGCCTGGGCAACAAGAGCAAAACTTCTAAAAAAAGAATGTTAGACTTTCAGAGATGTTATAGAGGCTATTGTGATTTTTTTTCTAACTATGAGTTTATGTGTTCAAAGCTGGTCCTTCACCATAGATAATAACTTATATTTATTAAAAAAAAACTGCACGATAGATGGTCGTACAGACTGGGCAACAAGAGCGAAACTCCTTTAAAAAATGGGGGGGGACCAGAAGGAAGAGATCTTAGTAGCTGATAATGAAAAATGGGGACGGGGCAGGGGGCATGGGCAGGGGCAGGGAAAAAGTCAAAGATGGGCAGCAGGGCAAGAGCCCCACATTAAAGAACAGGGACTTCTGTGTCCAGGGGGTGGGAATGGCTTATGTATTGGTTGGGGTATTTGTCTTTCGGCAACAACTCTCAAGTTAGCTGAGATGTATATCAATATTTCCACTGAATCTCCCAAAGTTGGAGAAATGTAGTTATAGTTCCATTAGTGATAATAAAGGGAAGGAGTCAAAGAGAGACACAAGAGGTTTTGATATCAGAATGATGCTGGCCTCATAGGCTGAGTTAAGGAGGAGTCCCTCCTCCTCAGTTATTTGGAATAGTTTCAGTAGGCATAGTACTAGGTGTTCTTTATGCATCTGGTAGAATTCAGCTGTGAATCTTTCTGATTCGGGGATTTTTCTAGTTGGTAGGCCTTTTATTATTGATTCAATTTTAGAACTCTTTGTTGGTTTATTCAGGGTTTTAGTTTCTTTCAGTTTGGTTCAATCTTAAGAAGTTGCATGTTTCTAGGAATTTATCCACGTGTTCTACATTTTCTTTCCTTGTTTATGTGCAGAGAGGTGTTCATAATAGTCTCTGAGGGTTTTTCTGTATTCCTGTGTGGTCAACGGTAGTGTTCTCTTTGTCATTTCTGATTGTGTTTATTTAGATCTTCTCTTATTTTTATTTATTAGTATACCTAACAGTCCACACATCTTATTTATTCTTTCAAACAAACTTTTCTTGCATTTGTTGATGTTTCATATTTTTTTTTACATCTGTATTTTATTCATTTCATTGCTAATTTTGGTGATTTCATGTCTTCTGCTAGCATTGTGATTGGTGTGCTCTTGCTTTTCAAGTTCCTTTAGATATGATGTTGCTGTAGTGGAGCGAGCATAGAAAGTCAACACCAAGACAAAAGTATGTCAAATTGTAGGGTCTTTATTGCCAGCGACCATGGAGGACTCACGTCTCTCCAACCCGTGACACCGAAAGGAGGGCGTCAAGACCTTTTATACCTGTAAAATCACCTGGGGAGTGAGGGTGAGGGGCGGAGATGAGGGTGAGCGGCTCTGGACATTCCGAAGGCCAGGGGACTTTTGGCATTCTGATTGTTATTAAGTGGTTCACAAAAGTCAAGATAAGCATTAGTTTACACACAGTCTGGGTAGGGTGGAAATTATAGACCTTAATTACTTACTACAAGTAGAAGGAGCCAAGATGGCGTGGGTTTGGACTGCTTGACTGTCACATTTGGGTTACAGAGAGCAGTTTCAGCAGAAAGCCGAGGTATGGCTGAGGTATGCAGTTTTATGGGGCTTTTACCATGTCACAATATTAGGGTGTTAATTTGAGATCTTTCTAACATTTTGATGTAAGTATTTCACACTATAAATTTCTTCTTAATACTGCTTTAGCTGTGTCCCAGAGATTCTGATATGTTGTGTCTTTGTTTTCGCTAGATTCAAAGAATTTCTTACTTTTTGCCTTAATTTTGTTGTTTACTCAAAAGTCATTCAGGAGCAAATTGTTTAATTTTCATTTAATTATACGGTTTTGGAAAATATTTTTGGTATTGATTTCTATTTTGTTGCACTGTGGTCTGACATTATGGCTGGTGTGATTTTGATTTTCTTGAAGTTGCTGAGAATTGTTTTACGACCAGTTGTGTGGTCAATTTTAGAATATGCGCTATATGCCAATGAAAAGAATGTGTATTCTGTTGGTTTGGAGTGGAGAGCTCTGTAGATGTCTGTTAGGTCCATTTGGTCAACTGATGAGTTCAGGTCCCAAATATCTTTGTTAGTATTCTGGATTGATAATCTGTCTAATACTGTTAATGGAGTGTTGAAGTCTCCTCCTGTTATGCTTTGGTTATTTAAGTCTCTCTGTAGTTCTCTAAGAACTCATTTTGCTAATCTGGGTGCTTCTGTGTTGGGTGCCTATCTATTTATGAAAGGTAGGTCCTTTGTTGAATTGAGCCCTTTATCATTATATAATGCCCTCCTTTGTCTTTTTTGATCATTGTTTGTTTAAAGTTTGTTTTGTTTGAACTTAGAATAACAAACCTTATTTTTCCTGTTTTTCATTTGCTGGGTGGATTTTTCTCCATTGGTTTACTTTGAGCATATGATTGTCCTTGCATGTAAGATGGATTTCTGGAAGACATGCAAGGGTAATCATATGCTCAAAGTGAAGAATTTGGGTCTTTATTCAACTTGCCACTCTGTGCCTTTTAACTAGAGGAATTTAACCCACTTACATTCGGGGTTAATATTGATATATGTGGTTTTGAACCTGTCATCATGTTGTTAACTGGTTATTATGAAGACTTGATGGTGTAATTGCTTTATGGTGTCAGTGGTCTTTGTAGTTAGGTGTTTTTTTTTTTTTGTGGAAGCTGGTAATGGTCATTCATTTCCATATTTAGCACAACCTTAAGGTCCTGCTATTAGGTAGGTATAGTGGCAGCAAACTTCCTAAACATTACTTTGACTGAAAAAATATCTTATTTCTCCTTTGCTTGTGAAGCTTAATTTGGCTGAATATGAAGAAGCTTAATTTGGCTGGATATGGAATTCTTGTTTTGTTTTATTTTGTTTTTTATTTAAGGGTGCTGAATATAGGCCCCAATCTCTTCTAGCTTGCTGAGTTTCTGCTGAAAGGTCCACTCTTAGGCTGATAGTGTTCTCTTTGTAGGTAACCTGCTCTTTCTGTCTAGCTGCCTTTAATATTTTTACTTTCATGTTGACCTTGCCGAATTTGGTAACTCTGTGTCTTTGGGATGGTTATTTTGTCTAGTATCTCACAGGGGTTCTGTGTATTTCCTGAATTTGAATGTTTGTCCCTCTAGCTAGGTCAGGGTAATTTTCATTGATGATATCCTCACACACATTTTCCAAGTTGCTTGCTTTCTCTCTCTCTTTTTCATCGTTGTCAATGATTTGGTCTCTTTACATAATCTCATTTCTCAGGTATTTTCTTATTATTTTCTTTTGCTTTATTTCTTTCTGACTGAGTTTGTTTGAAGAACCAGTCTTCAGATTCTGAGATTCTTTCATCAGCTTGGTCACTTCTGCTGTTAATAATTTTGATTGCATTAGTAAATTTTTGTAGTGAGCTTTTAAGCTCCATCAGATCACGTTGGTTCTTTCTTAAAATGGTCATTTCATCTTTCAGCTCCTGTATTTTTTTATTGTATTTCTTAGATTCCTTAGATTGGGTTTCTACTTTGGTGATCTTTATTCCTATCCATTTGTGAATTCTGTGTCTTTCATTTCAGCCATTTTTGCCTGGCCAAGAACCATTGCTGAGAAACCAGTGCAGTCATTTTGAGGTAAGAAGACGCTCTGGCTTTCTGAGTTACCAGAGTTCTTACACTGGCTGTTTCTCATCGGTGTCAGCTGACATTCCTTTTAATCTTTGAAGTTGCTGCCCTTTGGATGGGTTTTTTTTTCTTTTATTTTCTTTGATAAACTTAGAGGTTTAATTGTGGTATAATCTTGTCTCAATAAACTGGTTCATTTTGGAAGGTTTCAGGGGACCTTAAGCACAGCCCCCTTAGCACCTCCGGGCTCCATGCTTTATTTCTGGGGTGTTGGTACTGAGCCCCCAACTTTATTGTCTGGCCTTTTCAGGTTAGGAACCTGTTCTTCAGGAGGGGTAGCACCACTGACAGTGGTGGGGCAGTGGGCTACAGATGCACACATATGCTGTTTGGGAGGGGAGTCGAGCACTGCCCACATGCATGTGCTGGCAAAGCAGTGGGGGCGGGGCGTGGGATGCTGTGGTTGAGGACATACTGGAGAACAGCAGTAGGAGGCTGTAGCATGGGAAGCTGCAAGTGGGCTGGGGCATGTCAGTGTGGACTCGTATATAGGAGTTCTTTGATGATCACACATGGTGCACTGGCAATGGAGCTATTTTGAAGTCCTCCAGTAAGCACCCTGGTTGAGATTTGAGTTTGTGCAGCCAGTGGGCACAGTCAGGCTAGGGTGTTGGGAAAATACAGCAGACACGGATCTTTCAGATCAGACTGTCCCATCCCATGGGCAAGACTTCCCTGCAGTGTGAGGGTCACCTATAGGGTAAAGCTTCCTAGAGGAGCATGGCCAGCCTTGGAGGATGGGCATCCCTGGCTGCACTTACTGTAGACATTCCTGCATCAAACCCTCTGGGCTTCACACAAGCTGAAGTGCTTCCTCTGCCACCTCTCTAAGCAGCTTTCCTCATCAACTTAAGTGTCCATGGGAGTCTCCTACTGCTAAGATGCTTGAAGTTCCTGTTGAGAGCAGGCCACTCCTCACCTGTTAAGCTCACTCCTTCCCCAGGAGTTGCTGGAGGCCAAGAATGTGTCTTGGTGCTCCACAGCCCTGTGCAGCTCCCCAGCTTCCCCACACCCCCTCTCCCCCCACCAGCTTAGCGTCTGCATCCTCCCTCTATCCATTTACAATGTCTTCCCTTCAAAGATTTGCTTAGAGCGTGACAGTCTTCCCAATGTCCCGGTCTTTTGGTGGAAGTTATTCCTTCTGGCTGTGTTTAATCAACCATCTTGGCTTACATCTCTGAACTGGGGGTTTGTATTCAGAATTAGAGAGTTAGAACTTTCTAGGTGAACTTTATTTTAACAGAAAATAAAGCAATTTTTAAATCTCCGTTTTCTCCAGGCAACAATAGATTCTTGACTTAGGACACAGGTCAAGGCTAACAAAATCTAGGTATGACATGGCCTCAGAATAAAGATCAAATATGTGATATAGCTATAACACTCTTTGTTTTATTAGATCCTATGACCACATTTCTTTCTGAGGTCTTTGTTAAGTCATTTCTTTCTTTGTTAAGACCTCAGAAAGAAATGTGATCATAGGATCTAATAAAACCTTTAAATTAGAAAAGTGTTATAGAAAGCTAAAGGGAAATTGTACGTCAGTCACATAATAAGTCCTAATAACAAGTAATTAAACATAGACATTGGAGATTGTCTTAAATATGATTTAAATATGATTGGGTTATGTGTGTGGCTTTTAGCAGAGGGAGTTGCTATAGATGGGAATCAAATCCACAGAAAGTCCAGAAAAAGAGAATGTTGTATTAAATTGCAGGAAATTCAGACTATTCATAAAAGGACTTCTAGGCCATCAACTTTCCAAAGGCAGAAAAGAGACAATGAGATTTGATCACCTACCAAAAATGATATGTACTCCAATGCCCTTTTCTGAAATGGTCAGGGCAAATTGTAGAAAAAGAAGGTGGTACCACCATGTGGAACCAACAGCTGTGCAAACAATGAACTGGGGAAACACTCCCAGTGAGCAGAATCAGGGCCCATTCAAATAAAAATCCACTTGACAAGCAAATATTCACTACATTATCTGTTCTCAAAGGAAAATGCAAGCCATCAATTAAACATTCTGACAAAATAATCCTAAGGTGCTCATGTCATAGGTGTTGTCCTGATAGTAATATCTCTGGCATATATTCCTGACTGGAACACTTTATTTTATTATCTTCAAAAAGAACTATCCAGAACCTTTACCTCCCAAGAAAATAGCTATTATTCCTCCCACGAAAACATTCCATTTCAGTGCCCTGAAAGGAGCATCACTTTTAACCTGGAAGAGAAAGAACATGAACGAAGGATGCCTTGTCCTTCTGACTGCTGGTGACATTTTACATTTTTACCTAAAAAAAAAAAAAAATCAAATCAAATCACAAACTCGGCTTGCCATTTTGTACTATTATTGTTATGTTAAAATATGAAGTAAGCACACAGATAGAGAACTATATATATATATCTACCTCTGTCAAGAGCGCAACCTGGTTTTGTATGGTAACATTATATATTTATGGTTATATTTTACAAATCTCATGTTTTGACAAGAAAGGAGATTCAGTATGCAAAGGGGGTTAGGTGGAGGCAGGCATACAGTTTTTCTTTGCTACTGGGAGTTTCATATGTACTGTCAAACACTCTCTGTATAAATGCTAACATTATTTAATAGCCCATGATCAGAAGTCAATTAGACATGACTGTAATTCCAGCTAATCCTCATACTGTGTGAATTTTGAAAAGTTAACTAAGAGATGATACTATAATAATAATCTATAATTTAATCAATCTGATGCAAAAAAACATACAACTTCCAAGTCAAAGGAATAATCAAAAGAAAGTAGAATAAACTGTGCATCTCAAAATTATCTATCATCACATAAAAATGTCCTGTTATATGTCCAATAAAATCAATTATAAAAGTCTTAGTTAAACATAGTCTTAAGAACCATACCAAAATACAAACAGGAATGAAGAAGTAGAGAAAATAAATCCCAATATATATTTCTAATGAAAATAGATATAAATATTTTAGAAATAACACTATTAAAAGGAAAATATCATGATATTAAGTAGAAAGACTCTAATTATATTCTAGTGACAAATAATAATTCTAGCAAACTGAAAAAGAGAATTTAAACTTACAGCAGAGGAAAAGGCAACTGTACCCACCAAATAATAAACAAGAGAGGCTGTTACGGCTTTATTAGTATCAGTAAAATTAAACTACAAGGCAAAAAAAAGTATATAGCTGTTTTATTTGCATTAAAATATGATATGTGCGAAAGGTTTGGATTTCTGTGTCAAACGCATAGTGCCAGCCAACTTTAAGTCAAAAGAAAGTTTGCAATGCAAAGATCAGACAAAACAATGAATTTGAGAAGGACTTTCATGTACCACTATCAGTCTATGACAAATTCACTAAAAAACTAATTAAAATTATAAAGACCCTACTACTTAGATATAGTCAAATTTATTGAGTTAAACATTTAATTTCGTGTTCCACAAACCTGATAAGTAATCATGGAACCATTAAAAATAGGTTAGGCGTACCAGGCTACAGTAAAAATTTTAATGTAGTCTTAAAATCAAAATATTTTAATCTAACTTAACACAGTCTACAAAATAATGTTAAAAGTTTGTATGAAAGTATTTTGTTTCCAGATAAAAAATGGAGTAATATATAGAATAATAAGCTCCATAAAACTAACCAGAAACCACAAGATATACCAAAAATATATTTTTTAAGCCATCAAAGAGTTATAAACAGAAAGAAGTTTAAAAGATGAAAGTGTGCGGTGGTGAGTGGGGAAATGAGGAGCAGAGGACACTCTCCTGTCAGTTGCTGAAGTTTGGGCAGGGATTTGCCTCCATAAGCAAGAACCAGGAAAACATCAGACGAAATTTTGGAACACACTTTCAAATTTGAACCAAGAAGAACACTTTCATATTTGAAGCAAGAAGATTTTCAGATGATTATATACTTATTTTCATAAACTAATTAGACAGGAACTGGGTAAGGCAAGACTGGAGAAAGAGCTCCTACAATCTGATTCTCACAATTTCAAAATATCAATGTCTAACAGGTCTCTGTTATTACAGTCTCACAGGTGCACGGTTCCAAAATTCTCCCAATGTCAGGTTTAGAATTGTCACGGTGTAACATTCTCAGGGTCAATTCTCATGTCAGCAGGGGGATTTGATCATTTTATTGTTCCTCTCAACCCTTTCTTTTCTATTAAAAACTCGCAACTAGTTCTTACCTACTATCTGCCCTTTTGTAACATCACACTCCTGTGAATTTTACCCTGAATTCAATAATCACTTCTATTTATTGCCTTTGGCTTACTGCTCATTCGTTAGCAGATCTTAAATAATCCAAGAGCTTTTTCCTTAGCCCTTTTCTTCCTATCCGCCCTCTACTCCAGAACTTTCTCAGTCATTCCCATCATTAGCTTAGTTACTCATCATTACATATCTGCAACCATTAGAGTTTTGTTTTTTGTTTTTTTCAGGAAATGTTATGAATGATTCTAAAATTTATATGGAAAAATCAAAGTCCCAGTATAATTAATGTCATACCTAAAATATTACTTTAAAACAGGAAAAAAAATGGTATAGTGTTAATCAAATTGACCAATGATATAAAATATGGAGACTAGTAACAGGCAAAAGAATAAAGCAAATTATATATGTAGTGGAGCTGCAGTTTAAGTAACTTCAATTATTCCAGTAAAATCAATTATCTTAATTCTTATTATTAAGACATTATTTAATACATACTGCTGGAACAATTGATTATCTACATGAAACAAATAAAAACAAATTGAATCCTTTCTACTGCACATCACATATAAATATTAATTCTAGATAGGCTAATAAATATAACACTTTTAAGATAAATCACATGATGAAAGAGGATGAGTTGCCACTATATGCACTGATATGAATCTTAGAAATATTTTTTTCAGTGAAATATTAGATTGAAGAAGGTTCTGTGCAATATGACTTTTGTAAAGTTCTGTCCCAAGCAAAAGTAAATAGTATCTATAAAATGGTAATATTTGTCAGAGAAAAAAAACAAGATATAATTAAATAATTTTTAAAAATAATAAGCAGAACATTCAGGGTAGTCATTATCTCTGCAAGCTGGGGTGGGTAATGAGATATTTCAAAAGATGTGTGCATGCTTCAATTCGTCATCATTAGTAACTTTCTATTTTTAAGTAGATTGTGATTTTTTCTACATTTTTTATGCTACTGCATCTATAGCAAGCATTTATATTACCTATATTATTTGGTTTATGTAATATATTAGAAAATAAATAAATTTTTAAAGCAAATTTAAAATAATACACCTAAAGATTACAGTAATAGCTAGAAACGTATATTTTGGTTCTGTCATACTTAAGAATATACATGCAATATCCCTAAGTAAAACAGCAGCATGTTAATTTAAGAAAGTTTTTTTGACCATAATTATTTTTGCTTTTTTTGTATTCTATTGCTATGAGGATAAATGAATGTCTTGGAGACTAGTGTAACTCTCTATCTGTGGCCTCAACTGGGCTCAAATGAATTCAACAAAATCACTTCATTACTTGTAAAAAAAAAAAATAAAATAAAACCTTAAAAACTACTATTCTAAGAAACCTTTTCTATCATGAAGGTTTCCTATCATCAAAGACACCTACTTTAGACTAATCATTATAAACAATAATAGATTTCTAAAGGCGTATTCTAAAAAGTTAGGAAAAACAAGAAGAACTAATACCTACTATTACATTTTAAGATGTAATTTTTTATTCAAAATAGTTTAGACACAACTATTGGAAATGAGGAAAATCAATATTATTAGGGTGTATATATATATGCCAATACACACATACACACAACCATACACATATTTACATGATTGTTCCTCAGTATTACAGGGTGTTGGTTCCCAGACTCTCCCACAGATAACAGAATCTGGGGATACTTACATCCCTTATATTAAATGGTTTAGCATTTGCATATATAACTTACGTTGTCCTGTATACTTTTAATCATCTCTAGATTACTGTAATACCTAACACAATGTAAATGCTATTTAGTGATTCTGCTGTAGTTTTACATTTATTAGTTTTTATCTTTTTTTAAGCTATTTTCAATTCACGGTTGATTGAATCTGGATGCAAAACCTGCAGGTATGGAGGGCCTACTATGTATACAATACATAGAAAATTCAAGAAATTCAATTTTTAAAAACATGCTTAGGCTTGAGATTTACCGTTTTAATGAGAAAAATTTAGTTTCAGATAGCACAGAAATTCTACTCAAATTCTGAAACAGTAGCATTGGAAAGCCTAGAGAAAAGCATGCTTAAATGTTGATTTTAATTCAAAGACATGGTAATGTCATTACAGACCCAGTTTTATTTTTCTTGATAGACTTTATTAGACTTTATCTTCCATATCAGTTTCATCCAGCATCTGTATCTCTTCCTGTTCACAAAATGACTACAGTATGTCCAGATGACCTCTGTAGTTCACATTAATCATGAGATTAGAAAAAAAAAATTAGTCCTAGAACTCATCATTGGTGCCATGCACATTCTTAGGCCAATTCCCCGTTTTATGCAAAGTGGAATTTGTAAGTTGATTACACCAATAAGAGGACATCTTTGGAGTCGTAGTCAGGGTCACATTAGCTGACAAAATGTAGATTATGTGAACGTGTCATTAGTGGATGTATGATCAATATATGAAATAAAGTTTCAAGACTATTAAGCAAACGTAGGTGCTTATTTAGTAAGGTACCTAAAATATTAATGCAAGTGTCTATTAAAAGGACACAATGAAACATGAATGATGCATAAATATCTTTGGTTTAGCTCTATATCAGAAATAACTCATTGGAAAGTATGATTTGAGCCAGACAGAGTGGCTTGTCCCAGCTATTAGGCAGGCTGAGGCAAGAGGATCCCTTGAGCCCAGGAGTTTGAAACTGCAGTGGGCTATGATTGTGCCCCTGCACTCCAGCCTGGGTGACAGGATGTTGCCACAACTCTTAAAATAAAACAAAGTAAGAGCATAATTTAAAAACACTTAGAGAAGCAGTAAAAAAAACCTAATTTCATTCAAGTAATGTTGATTAGATGTTTGAATTATAGGTATCTGCAAAGTATAAACTTTAGGATAAAGAAAATTAAGTAAAATGGGGGCAATTAATCATGTTTTTGGTGTTTTTAAATGAAAAATCTATTATAAAGATATCATTTATTTCAACAATAGTACATTCTTTCAGTATTACATTATATCAACAAAAATATACAAATGTTTATAAAATTTTTAAGTTGATTCTAAATTTATCCAGAGAAAAAAGTTAAAAAGAAAATTTAACTTCAGATTACAAAAGAAGAGCATGATAGTAATTATAAGTGCTATATAATGCCTTATTAAAAAAACACCTTCATTCTTACCAAAATATTGTGGGAAATCAATAAGTGAATTAATTGTAGAAAATTGACAGTCCTTTATGGAGCATTTCTATAATTAAGACATTAATATACACTGATATGACATTTTAGAGTAACAAGGAAATCAATTAGCAATGCTGGAAACATTGATTTCCTAATTGTAAACAATAAAATTACATAGTCATCTGGCATTATAGAGAAAATAAATTTTAAAGGTTAAAAATAATTATCTTGTTAAAAAATTGCCATAACATATAAAAACAAATATAGAAGGATTTTCCTCAGAAAGTTCATCTCCAGAGCAGAAATATCTTCTAATATTAGTATAAATTCAAAGAACCATGAAAGAGTTTGTTTGTTTTAATAGAGACAGTGTTATGCCATGTTGCCCAGGCTAGTCTTGAACTCCTGAAATTAGGCTATCCACCTGCTTCAGCCTCTCAAAGTTCTGGGATTTCAGTCATGAGGCCACCGTGCCCAGACTTGAAGTATTTTTAATGCACTTAACCAAAAGCGAAGAAAGTGTCATTTATATCAAATATATATTGAATTATCAACTTTTCCAGGAGTTATGTACTATTTACAAAGTGCTTGATTTTGGAGAGTTTTGAGGCTTTAATCAATTTATAAATAAATAAAGATGAAAGAGAGGAGAAGGATGCATTGTTAAATTCTGGACATATTATACCAACAGGCATCAATCCAACAGTTTACTGTGAAATGAGAACAACACCAGTTGAGAAAAAAAAGTTACGTTCAGAATGATTCTAAAACCAACAGAAAGAGGGCAGTTCTCCAGCAAAGGCCCCACCCTCAAATCTGGAAACCTTAGCCCTAAATGGGAAGAGTTATCCTTGTTTCCCCACTCTAATGTTATTTTTTTGGCCCACCCAGCCCCCCTATCCTGTGCCTGTGTAAACCCCAGACCTCAGCGGGCAGAGAGAAAAGCAGCTGAGCATTCAGAAGAGAAGAATCAATTGAGCATCAGAGACTACAGATGGATGTGGCTTAACTTCAGATGGCACCACTTCTGGGAGGAGCCCGGCCACAGAAGGCCAGGATTCCGGGAAAGATCACCTTCTCCTGGCACCATCCCTTTTCCAGCTCTCCTTCCGCTGAGAGTCACTTCCACAGCTTAATAAAATCGTCTGCATTCATCATCTTTCAAACCAGTCATGGGACCTGATTTTTCCTGGATGCCAAACAAGAACCGGGTACCAAGAGGGCAGGGTGTAAAAGGCTGTCATCCTGACTCTCCACTGATCTGTTAAACAGCCATTCACAGGTTTCAAAAGAGCATTGACTATAACACACCTCTAGATGCTGCCATAGGACCGGAGCCCAAAAGCATTCACCCCAGCCAGGGCACCAGCTCGCCTGCGGGCTCCTTTTACCTCAAGGGGTTTCAGATTGGTGGTGGCCCCCTAAGGGAGCCACACCCCTGTCACAAGTCCTGTGAAGGGGTCATAGGAACTCTCCCATATCAATTGCAGCTAAATACAACTATAAGCATATGGATAGAAATAAGTAGCATATAAAAATTAGTGTCTAATTTCTGGGTAGTGAGCCAATCAGTACTTCATAAAGTTGTACTTCATAATCAGTACTTCATAAATATTGCAGAATATTTATGAGGGGTGGCTCATACCTGTAATCCCAGCATTTTAGGAGGCGAGACAGGCAGATCACTTGAGGTCACGAGTTTGAGACCAGCCTGGCCAACATGGTGAAACTCCATCTCTACTAAAAATACAAAAATTAGCTGGATGTAGTGATACACACCTGTAATCTCAACTACTCCAGAGCCTGAGGCAGGCGAATCACCCGAACTTGGGACGCAGAGTTTGCAGTGAACCAAGATCATGCCACTGCACTCCGGCCTGGGAGACAGAACTAGATTATGTTTCACACACACAAAAATAAATAAGTGTAGAATTTTTAAAATTCTATTTAGATTAGGAAGGTAAATAGGGTTATTCTAATACATCAAATATATATATATGAATGTTATCATATATATGTATTCTTTTAATAATTAAAAGATAAAAATAATGGGAAACATATAATACATTTATTTTAAGAAAAAACGTATGTGTGGATAAATGATACATATGTAGACATAAAGATATAATAATTTATTAACAAGCATTTTTGCTTGAACAAATCATGCAACCATACTACTTGTAAATAATATGTAATAAGACATTTGAATGCTACAAAGAGAATCAAATAAAAATATCCATTGCCCATGTGATAACACAATAATAAATAGAATAAGAGCCTGACATTTCAAATGAATATCTTACTCAGAAATATCAAACCAAATGCTTAGTTTTTTATTTTTTGCATTTTTATATTTGGCTTAAGCTTTGATTTTTTCTCTCTCTCTTTATTTTCTTCTTTGACCCATTGGTTATTTCAGAGAGGGTTAATTAATTTCCACATATCTGTAAACTGCCCAATTTTCCTCCTATGATAGACTTTTAGTTTTATATCACTGTGGTTAGAAAATATACTTGGGATGATTTTGATCTTTTTAAATTTGTTGTCTTGTGTTTTGCCCTAACATATATGATTTATCCTGGAGAAAGTCCCATGCGTACTTGAGAAGAATGTGTATGTCGCTATCAGATGGAATGTTCTGTGTAGGTCTGTCAGGCCCATCTATTTGATCTATATTGTTGTTCATGTTTGCTGTTTTCTTATTGATTTTCTGCCTGCATGGTCTATCGATTGTTGAAACTGGGGTATCAAAGTTTCCCACCATTATTGTGTTGCTCTCTATTTCTTCCTTCAGTTCCTTTAATATTTGCTTTATATATCTAGCTGCTCCAATGTTGGTGCATATATGTTTACAATTAATATATCTTCTTGATGAATTAACACTTTATCGTTACATAATAACTTTGTTTCTTGTGACAGTTTTTGACTTTCCATCTATTTTGTCTCTGAGAAGTATGGCCATCCCTGCTTTCTGTTGTTTACTATTGGCATGGAATGTCTTTTACTATCCCTTCACTTTCATATCCATTGTGTATCCTTAAAGCTAAGGTGAATCTCCTACAGGCAGCATAAAGTTGAGTCTTGTTTTTGAAAATCCATTCAAATAGTCTGTGTCTTGTAATGGTATGGAATGCAGCAAAAGCAGGTCTAACAGAGGATTGTATAGTGATAAATGTCTATATATAGAATAAAGAAAGATCTCAAATAAAATCCTAACTTTACATCTCAGGGAACTAATAAAAGAGGAACAAAGTAAGCCCAAAGTTAGCAGAAGGAAAGAAATAATAAAGATCAAAATAGAAATAAGTGAAGCAGAGCTTCTTTAAAAATAGAAAAGATCTGTGAAACGAAGAGTTCGTTTTCTGAAAAGATTAACAAATTAGCATACTCTTAGAAAGGCTAAGTGAAAAAAAGGGAGAAGACACAAATATAATTGTAAATCAAAGAGGAAACATTACAACTGATACCACAGAAATATGAAGGATTATACGAATTTTATGAACAACTATATACCAACCAATTGGATAATCTAGAAAAAAACTGACAAATTTCTAAAATAGAAAATCTCACCAAGACTGAATTATGAAGAAATAGAAAATCTGAACAGACCAATACAGCAATCAAAAACCTCCCAGCAAATACCAATCCCAGGATCAAACGGCTTTCACTGGTGAATTCTACCAAACATTTAAAGAAGTAGTACCAATCCTTTTCAAATTCATCTAAAAGAAAAAAATAAATAAAAACAAGGAAACTCTTCCAAACTCATTTTATAAGACCAATATTTTCTTAAAGCCAAAAGATAATCATCATTGCTAATGACGTAGAGAAAAGACAACCCTTGTTCACTGATGATAGGAATATAAATGAGCACAGCCATTATGACAAACAACATGAAGATTCCACAAAGAGTTAAAAATAGAGCTACCATATGATCTAGCAATCCCATTGCTAGATATATATCCAAAGGAACTGAAATTAGTATCACAAAGAGGTATCTTTGTCCTTATGTTTACTGTAGCATTATTTAAAATATGCAAGATATGAAATCAATCTAAATGTCCATTGTTGGAGGAATGAATAATGAAACTGTGATATACATACATAATTAGATGGATGGATAGCTAGATAGATTAGATAGATAGATAGATAGATGAGTAGATATATACACACACAATGGAATATTATTCAGCATTAAATAAATATAAAAATCTTGTCATTTGTGACACTGTAGATGAATCTGGAGTACATTATGCTAAGTGAAATAAGTCAGAAAAAAACTTGCAGGATCTTACTTATGTGAGGAATCTAACAAAGTGAAATTCATAGAAGCAGCTGGTAGACTGGTAGTTGTCGGGGGCTGTAGATTGGGGAAAAAATGGAAAAATATTGGTCAAGTTGTATAAAGTTACAGTTATACAGGATGAATAAATTCTGGAGCTCTAACATACAGCATGGTGACTGTATTGTATACTTGAATTTTGCTATGACAATAGATCTTAATATTCTTCCCACAAACACATTTAAAAAATGGTAACTATGTGAGGTGAAGGATATGTTATTTAGTTTGATTGTGCCAATTACTTCACAGTGCATACATATAATAAAACATAATGTTGTGAACCTTAACCATAAACAATTTTGTCAATGATATATCTGTAAAGCTGGAGAAAAATTAAAAATTAAAATTAAATTAAAAATTATTTTACTAAGCAACTTATATATATTTTCTTTCTAATGTAGTTTTTTAAAAATACATAAGAGAAAGCAAGACATCCTTAAGAAATCCTTAATTTTTTCCTCTGGTAAATTATCACGAAAACTAATATTTTGCTATGCCATTAATAGCCTCAGTAATACTGAAAATATTCATGAACCAAGGGAAATGGAATATCTGTTCTTTTCTAAAACACAATAGACTCACAGGCTAAAAAGTATATCCTGAGCAATGTTATTAAACTTTTTTGTTTTTGGCAAGTTTAACAATATTTAAGGAATGGATTCTGTCAGTAATATCATCTTCTCTTAAACTGAAACTGGCTAAGCACAGAAAATTTCAGGCCAAGTACCATGTTTCTGGCATTAGTAGGCCTCCATTTGGAAAACAATGTCATAGGCTTCATGTAGACAGATGGATAAATGAACAAAAGCAAAATAAGATCCCAAATTTTCTTCTTCTTCTTCTTCTTGCTTGGTCTTCTGCCAAATGGGACTATAATTCTGTAGAAAACTGAAGAAAATATATTCTGGCACAAATTTAACTCTTCCTATGTCCATTTTCTCTCTGAATTTTATCTTCTCTGGCATATCTCCATTTCATAGAATTACTATATTAGTAACTTGCTCAGAGAACACATTTAAACAAGTTCCCTCAGTATATAAAATATTCCTTGGAAGAAGGTTACATCTATATTTAACAACCTATTGTCTGCTGTTGTGGGCTGAATTGTGTCTTCCCCAAATTCATATATTAAACTCCTAACCTCAGTATCTTAGAATCTGTAGACAGTTTTTAAAGAGGTAATTGAGTTAAAATGTCATCATTAGAGAAGGTCTTAATCAAATATAACTGGCATCCTTCTTACCCAATAAATAAATAAATAAAAGAGGGAAATATTATCATTAGAATTTCTTATATACTACATTCACTGTACAACAGCCTAGAAAAATGGACTAGAGAAGGATAATACCAGAATCTGAATGTATGACAAAGACAACATTCTTAATAAAAACAATGAGTTATAAAGGGATGGGTATTATTATTATGTCTAGGGAGCAATCAAGAGGCTTGACTTCCAATACTGTAAGCCATGTGTTGGATAGTAATAGAACCAATTGATTAGATAGTTAGAGGTTAGATTATGGAGGCAGAAGTAGGATTTAGAAGTAATAGAGGAGAAAACATGAAGGCTCCAGTGAAGAGAAATAACATGTTAAAAGTAGTACTTAGAAAAGATTCACCAATGCAAGCTATGCATTTCCTCAATATTTTAGTTTTATGCTTGAAAATCAAAAATAATGCAATACGATTAATGGGGAAATTGGGAGGATTAATTATACAAACTAATGTTTGTAAAAAGCTTTAAGAAATGCTCAATTTAATGCCTTCTTGCATCTGAGCTCAGAGCATTTGCATTCGTTCTCTGATTAATTTCTATTCACATTTTCCCAATTTATTTTATATTGAGCTCTAATGAAAGTGGTTTCTGAGAACATTTTCTGAAAATGAAGCACCTGAGGAGAGCAACCAGCAGAGCTGGACCATCTCAGAGGTATAAAAGCCAAGTTCCCACGATGCAAGGTCACCAGAAACAGTTTCTAAGAGAGATAGAAATCCCCCAACTATTTTTCTAGGTGTTCATCTGCTCATGCTTTCTTTCTTAGATTCCAGAATAATAGTTCAGGTCACCCCATATGAAAATTAATAGTCGTAGAGATAATCTAAAACTGATTAAGGGATTAAAATTGTCAATTAAATATTTCTGTAAATTTGATTATAATTAAAATTACACAGTATTTTGGAACAATCAAAAAAAATTTAAAAGGCAAGTTAGAAATGTGGGATTAAGCTATCCACAGGTAAAATTATTCTTTTACAAAATACATTAGGCCTCAAAAATTACTACTTATTTTTCCATAGATTTTGTTTCACTGTCATGGATTATATTTACCTAAAAAATGACCTCACAGAGTACACAAATCTTAAATACATGCTATGCTATTGTTTACAAAAATCATTCATTCATGGCACTTGTTGCGGATGGTAGAGAAGACTTTATTCTATGGGGAATATCACAATAGGTTTAGGTAGGACCGCTCTGGACTGTTGCAGTGTGGAAGAGAAATTGGGTTCAGCTTCAAATACAGCAAATAGAAGTGGAAATTTTCTAGCCAAGAAACAGGGTAGAGGTTAATGGGTGAAAAACTACTAAGAACAAACATTAAAGGTAAAGGGAATTCTGGCTGAACCAACCAACCATGAGTCTTGCTGAAGGCCAGCAAAGATGATCAAGCATCACCAGGAGGATGTTGGAGTATGAAAAGCCTTATCAGATAATGAGGATAATGTGATATCAAGCATGGCTAGACAGATTTAGCAGGATTCTTGCTAATAGTGGTCAATGCAGAAATGAACACAAAAGTCTAAAAGTTAGGACTAACCTGAAAATATTTTAGGGGAACTTAACTAGAGCATTGTCAAAGAGAGAATGCTTGCTACTATTTAGTCATAGTTGTAATACTACTACTAATACAATGTTTTTATTCAACAAATAAATATTCATTTATATATTTGAGATACAGTATATTCTAGGTACTCTTCGGAGTATCTCTGATTGCCAATGACTAAGTGGGAATAAAACAGAGGGTTTTTTAACAACATTTTCTTTATATGTACCTACTATTTAATAAGTGGATGTTACATGTATAACAAAAGATATTAAATACCATTATCCTTGTTCGTAAACCATTTTCTCGTCAATATTGCCTTCCATTCTCATCTTGGACTCTTCCAATTAAATCACATATTCAATCTCTTTTTTTTCCCATTTATTTATTTTATTGCATTTTAGGTTTTGGGGTACATGTGAAGAACATGCAAGATTGTTGCATAGGTACACACATGGCAGTGTGATTTGCTGCCTTCCTCCCCATCACCTACGTCTGATGTCTCTCCCCTTACTATACTTTTAAATACCTAGTTGATCATTTCCTTATTCTCTGCTACCTAATATTTTAGTTTTTCATCTCTACTATCCCACCTTTACATGTTTTGCTCTAGTTAGGTTAGCACACTACAAAAGATTCTTCTTCAAAAGTCTTTTCTCTATTTCCCTAATTAAACCTATGTTTTAACCACAAGATACAATGTAATTATTTTCTTTCTTACAGTCTTCCACAACTATTCAGACTGTTCCTCTTATCCTCATTTTAGCTGCAATGGCAACTATAATTATTCAGAAAACTCCAATAATTTTGTATTTTAATCGCTTTATGTGAATCATTAAGAGGAGCAATTTGGTTTTAGTTTTTTCTTTTAATAATGCATGGTTCAATGTTGGACATACAGTGGAGGCTCATTAATAATTATGGGTTATAAGAAAAGATAACAATTGAAAAAAACCTGTTTTGTGCCCATGGCAGAATGCTTGACATCAAAAAGTAAGAACGAGTTATTTCCTCTTCTTGTTCTGAGACGGTAGTCGGTGCTTTGTCTCTGGTGGATTGAATTTTCTGCGTTTTATTCTGTCAGCCTATCGAATTCAGGTGCACAGAAACTAGGAAATGACATTTGGGATTAATGGATAACTGGAACTGGGTTTAGGCTCCAGATGAGGTTCAGAGATATCTGCAGAATATTGGTCATTTTTAGTATTGTCAAATAGAACATATTTAGTTTATTTCTTTTCTGATAATTACTGTCCTTTATAAACTTACTTTTTCTTGTGAGAAATGTGTATAGATACCACACAAATCACCAGCAAAATAAAACAAATAAAAAAACAGGTACAACTTGTGTGGAGCGTGTATGTTTGAATTTAAACATGAAACCAAAGCGATGAGGCACACTAGAATAAACAAAAGGGATATTTTACTATTTCCCCCATAGCTCACCATGTTATGTCATGTTTCAGTGCCTATCTCAAAATGTTGGAAAATATACCTAAAAATGGCTTAAACAGTAAATGGATTCATAAGCTCAGACCTTCTCACAATCTGGAAAGCCGGTCATTTTAAGTCTATTCATTCAGCAACTTGACCTGGTCAGAAATCAAGGAAGTCCCCACATGCAGATCTGAGTTATGATAATTTGACCTTGGTCATCACACTTTCCCTTCCTTATGATAAGATTGATCATGAACTCCAAACATCATCTACTTGACCCCAATAATGTTAGAAGCCACAAGCCAGAATATGATGTATTTATGAGCCTTTTTAAGTGCAAGATGTTTTTCTTCAAATCACCTGTTAGAAATCAACCAGTTGCTGCTGCCAAAAGCCAAAATAGACAAATGGGACCTAATCAAACTCCACAGCTTCTGCACAGCAAAAGAAACAATCATTAGAGTGAATCGACAACCAACAGATTGGGAAAAAATTTTTGCAGTTTACCCATCTGACAAAGGGCTGATATCCAAAATTTACAAAGAACTAAAGCAGATTTACAAGAAAAAAATGAACAAGCCCATTCAAAAGTGGGCAAAGGATATGAACAGACACTTCTCAAAAGAAGACATACATGAGGCCAACAAACATATGAAAAAATGCTCATCATCACTGGTCATCAGAGAAATGCAAATCAAAACTACATTGAGATACCATCTCATGCCAGTTAGAATGGCGATCATTAAAAAATCTGGAGACAACAGATGCTGGAGAGGATGTGGAGAAATAGGAACACTTTTGCACTGTTGGTGGGAGTGTAAATTAGTTCAACCATTGTGGAAGACAGTGTGGCGATTCCTCAAGGACCTAGAAATAGAAATTCCATTTGACCCAGCAATCCCATTACTGGGTATATATCCAAAGGATTACAAATCGTTCTACTATAAGGACACGTGTACACGAATGTTCATTGCAGCACTGTTTACAATAGCAAAGACCTGGAACCAACCCAAATGCCCACCGACGATAGACTGGATAGGGAAAATGTGGCACATATACGCCATGGAATATTATGCAGCCATCAAAAACAATGAGTTTGGGTCCTTTGTAGGGACATGGATGAACCTGGAAACCATCATTCTCAGCAAACTGACAGACGAGCAGAAGATCAAACACCGCATGTTCTCACTCATAGGCGGGTGTTGAACAATGAGAACACATGGACACAGGGAGGGGAGCACTACACACTGGGGTCAGTTGGGGGGAAATAGGGGAGGGACGGTGGGGGGTGGGAAGCTGGGGAGAGATAGCAAGGGGAGAAATGCCAGATGTAGGTGATGGGGAGGAAGGCAGCAAATCACACTGCCACGTGTGTTCCTATGCAACAATTTTGCATGTTCTTCACATGTAGCCCAAAACCTAAAATGCAATAAAATAAATAAATGGGAAAAAAAAAAAAAAAAGAAATCAACCAGTTGTCAAAATCGTATTACATTCTTATTTCAAAACTACTAAAATGAAGAATGGAATCATTTTGCTGTCAATAATTAGCTTGCTTCACAATATAAAGCAAAGGAGAGACACAGATTCATCTAAAGCACCAGACTATTTGGTACCTATAAAGTAAGTCAGATTCTCTACCAAGGATGAAGGTGAAAGGGTTTAGAAGTGAAATTACAGATTCTGTTTAGCATGTTCCCAAACTCTTTATCAACAATTTTGAAAGATAGAAGAGAATAAATATAATTTATATCAGCATAATTGCTTAGTGAAAAGAGAATTGGGCAGGATATTGAAGTAATAGATCTTGTTTCTGACTTTTTGTAATTCCTGTCTGCGATATTATTGAATGTCATATGAAGACAGTTTCTTCATGTAATAATTAAGGTTTTCCAGAAAGCAGATTTAAAATCACAGGTTTCTGGTTTGGGCATTTCTATAGGAATACCTATGACTCGTAACTTTGGTGGTTTTATACGATCCCATATTTTTCAAAGCTTAGTTTACTGTTTTATTTATTTACTTAGTTTGTTATTTTTCTCTGATGTGCTTAATTTGAAAGACGTGTCTTCAGTCTCTGATATTCTTCCTTCTGCTTGGTCTAGTTGTTAAACCTTTTGTCCATATTTTGTAATTCCTTCAATGATTTTTTTTTCACTTCCAGAAGTTTTGTTTATTTATCTGTTTAATATCTATCTTTATAATGAATTTTCATTCATATCCTAGATTGTTTTCTGATTTCTCTATGTTTGTTTTCAACTTTTTCTTGGATCTGATTGAACATCTTTAACAACAATATTTTAAATCCTTTATCTGATATTTCAACGATTTCATTTTGGTTAGGATTTATTGCTGGAGTTAATACTATCCCTTGTGGGTGTAGTAACAGTTTTCTTTCAAATATTACCATAACTGTTTATCTGGTTCCTCCACATCTGAATAAACTATTTTTTATTCTTATTTTTGAATGTACATTCATGTAGATGAGGTCTCCCCTCGCTTTGAGAATGTGACTATAATGTATGTTGTGTGTGGTTGTTTGATTTTGGTCCTTTCGGTGGCAATGACTCTACATTAGTTTTTTGGCTATAGATGGCCTTTGTGCAGCGCCTTTCTTAAATGCTAATTCGATGTATGGGATGTATGAGCAGGCTCATTGCCTTCTTCGGGGTTGGGATGGCAGGGATCTCAGGAAGGTTATTTCATTCCCTAACGCTGCACTTCTGTCAGCAGGTTTTCAATTTGCTTGGGCAGTTCACCTTCTGGACCACTAGGTGGTGCTTATAAGTAACAGCCAGCTGTAACTGCTGCTTTCTGAGAGGAAGCTTCTGACATCTCTGATCAGCCATCTTGAAAAACCAGAAGAGAGTAGTTGGAAGTTATTTATAAAAATATGTAATATTTGAAGACAGTGGGCAAAGATAAGTTACTATTCTAGAGAGATCGAATTTAGAATTCCAGCTAACATCAACATGGAGGCATGGACATAGTTAATGAAGACTTTGCAAAAGTAATTCACATAAAACTATTTGGGGATTTTATCAAAAGTAAATCACATAAAAACTAGGGATTTTCAACTGTGTTTTGCTATTTTTTGTTTTATTCATTGCTTGGCATATGTACAAACCTGATAGTTTGAGAAATGTTTTCTTTTCTTTATTTTCTAAAAATGTATTTATTATACTTTATTTCTGGGGTATACGTGGAGATCGTGCAGGTTTACTACACTGGTATACATGTGCCATGGCGGTGGTTTGCTGCATCCATCGCTCCATCATCTATATTAGGTGTTTCTCCTAATGCTATCCCTCCTCAATACTCCAACGCCCTGCTATTCCTCCCTAGCCCCCAACCCCCTAAGCCCCCAGTGTGTGATGTTCCGCTCCCTATGTCTGTGTGGTCTCATTGTTCAGCACCGATTTATGAGTGAGAACATCTAGGCTTTGGTTTTCTGTTCTTGTGTTGGTTTGCTGAGAATGATGGTTTCTACTTTCATCCATGTCCCAGCAAAGGACATAAACTCATCTGTTTTTATGGCTGCATAGTATTATATGGTGTATATGTGCCACATTTTCTTTATCCAGTCTATCATTGATGGGCATTTGGGCTGGCTCCAAGTCTTTGCTATGGTGAACAGTGCTGCAATAACCATATGTCTGCATGTGTTTTTATAATAGAATGGTTTATATTCCATTGGTTATATACCCAGTAATGGGATTGGTGGATCAAATGATATTTCTATTTCTAGATCCTTAAGGAATTACCACACTGTCTTCCACAATGGTTGAATTAATATACACTCCCACCAACAGTGTAAAAGCATTCCTATTTCTCCACATCCTCTCCAGCATCTGTTGTCTCCTGATTTTTTAATGATTGCTATTCTAACCTGTGTGAGATGGTATCTCAATATGGTTTTGATTTGCATTTCTCTAATGACCAGTGATGATGAGCTTTTATTCATACATTTGTTGGCTGCATACATGTCTTCCTTTGAAAAGTGTCTACTCATAACCTTTGCCCACTTTTTGATGGAATTGTTTGTTTTTTTCTTGTAAATTTTCAGAAGGAATGGTACCAGCCCCTCTTTGTACCTCTGGTAGAATTTGGCTATGAACACATCTGGTCCTGAACTTTTTTTGGTTGGTAGGTTATTAATTGCTCCCTCAACTTCAGACCTTGTTATTGGTCTATTCAGGAATTCAACTTCTTCTTGGTTTAGTCTTGGGAGGGTGTAAGTATCCAGAAATTTATCCATTTCTTCCAGATTTATTTGTTTATTTGCATAGAGGTGTTTATAGTAATCCCTGATGTTAGTTTGTATTTGTGTGGGATCAGTGGTGATACTCCTTTATCGTTTTTATTGCATTTATTTTATTCTTCTCTCTCTTTCTCTCTTTTTTTATTAGTCTGACTAGTGGTCTATTTTGTTGATCTTTTCAAAAAGCCAGCTCCTGGATTCATTGAATTTTTTTAAAGGGTTTTTGTGTCTCTGTCTCCTTCAGTTCTGCTTTGATCTTTGTTTTTTCTTGCCTTCTGCTAGCTTTTGATTTGTTCTTGTTCCTTTAGTGCTTTTAATTTAGACATTAGGGTGTCAGTTTTATGTCTTTCCTAGCTTTTCTGGTGGACATTTAGTGCTATAAGTTTCCTTCTAGACATTGCTTTAAATGTGTCCCAGAGATTCTAGTATGTTGTGTCTTGATTCTCTTTGGTTTCGAAGAACATCTTTATTTCTGCCCTCATCTCATTATTTATTCAGTAGTTATTCGGGAGCAGGTTGTTTAGTTTCCATGTAGTTGTGCAATTTTGAGTGAATTTCTTACTCCTGAGTTCTAATTTGATTGCCCTGTGGTCTGAGGGATTGTTTTTTATGATTTCCGTTTTTTGTTTTTTTTTTTTTTTTTGATTTGCTAATCAATCCAATTATGTGTTGATTTTAGAATAAGTGCAATGTGGTGCCAAGAAGAATGTATATTCTGTGTTTTTGGGTTGGAGCGTTCTGTAGATATCTATTAGGTCCACTTGTTCCAGATCTAAGTTCAAGTCCTAGATATCCTTGTTAATATTCTGTCTCATTTATCTGTCTATTATTTACAGTGAGATGTTAAGTTTTTCCATTATTATTGTGTGGGATTCTAAGTCTCTTTGTAGGTCATTAAGAACTTGCTTTATGTATTTGGGTGCTCCTGTATTTGGTGCATATATATTTAGGATAGTTAGCTCTTCTTGTTGCATTGATCCCTTTACCATTAGGTAATGCCCTTCTTTGTCTCTTTTGATATTTGTTGGTTTAAAGTCTGTTTTATCAGAGACTAGGATTGCAATCCTTTGCTTTTTAAATGTGGCTTTTAAAATTAATTAATTAATTTCTTTTCTCTACATTTGCTTAGTAAATCTTCCTCCATCCCTTTATTTTGAGCCTATGTGTGTCATGGCATGTGAGATGGGTTTCCTGAATACAGCACACTGATGGGTATTGACTTTTTATCCAATTTGCCAGTATGTGTTTTTTGATTGGAACATTTAGTCCATTTACATTTAAGGTTAATATTGTTATGTATGAATTTGATCCTGCCATTTTGATGCTAGCTGGTTGTTTTACTCATTAGTTGGTGCAGTTTCTTCCTAGTGTCGATGGTCTTTACAGTTTGGTATGTCTTTGCAGTGGCTGGTACTGGTTGTTTTTTTCCATGTTTAGTGCTTCCTTCAGGAGCTCTTATAGGGCAGGACTGGTGGTGATGAAATCTCTCAGCAGTTGCTTGCCTGTAAAGGATTTTATTTCTCCTTCGCTTATGAAGCTTAGTTTGGCTGGATGTAAAATTCTAGGTTGAAAATTTTTTTCTTTTAGGTTGTTGAATATCGGCCCCCACTCTCTTCTGGCTTTTAAGGTTTCTGCTGAGAGATCTGCTGTGAGTCTGATATGCTTCCCTTTGTGGGTAACCTGACCTTTCTCTCTGGCTGCCTTTGGCATTCTTTTCCTTCATTTCAACCCTGGGGAATCTGACTGCTGTGTGCCTTGGGGTTTCTCTTCTCGAGGAATACCTTTGTGGTGCTCTCTGTATTTCCTGTATTTGAATGCTGGCCTGCTTCCTAGGTTGGGGAAGTTCTCCTGGATAATATCTTGAAGAGTGTTTTACAGCTTGGTTTTGTTCTCCCCATCACTTTCAGGTACATTGATCAAACGTAGATTTGCTCTTTTCACATAATCCCATATTTCTTGGAGGCTTTGTTCATTTCTTTCCACTCTTTTTTCTGTAATCTTGCCTTCTTGCTATATTTCATTGAGTTGATTTCGATCTCTGTATCCTTTCTTCTGCTTGATCGATTCAGCTATTGAAACTTGTGTATGCTTCATGAAGTCCTTGTGCTGTGTTTTTCAGCTCCATCATGTTGTTTATGTTCTTCTCCATGCTGGTTATTCTTGTTAGCATTTTGTCTAAACTTTTTTCAATGTTCTTAGTTTCCTTGCATTAGGTTGGAACATGTTCCTTTAGCTCAGAGAAGTTTGTTATTACTCATCTTCTGAAGCCTGCTTCTTCACATTCATTCTCCAACCAGTTTTGTTTCCTTGTTGGTGAGGGGTTGTGATTCCTTGGAGAAGAGGCATTATGGCTTTTGGCGATTTCAGCCTTTTGCACTGCTTCCTTTCCATCTTTGAGGATTTATCTACCTTTGGTCTTTGAAGTTGGTGACTGTGGATGGGGTTTCTAAGTGGACATTCTTTCTGTTGATGTTGAAGCTATTTCTTTCTGTTGGTTAGTTTTCCTTCTAACAGTCAGGCCCCTCTGCTGCAGGTCTGCTGGAGTTTGCTGGAGGTCCACTCCAGACCCTGCTTGCCTGGGTATCACCCATGGGTGCTCAGAACAGCAAAGATTGCTGCCTATTCCTTCTTCTGGTAGCTTCATTCCAAAACGGTACCTGCCATTTGTCAGCCAAAGCTTTCCTGTATGACGCATCTTCCAGTTAGGACACATGGGGGTCAGGGAGCCACATGAGGAAACAGCCTGTCGCTTAATGGAGCTCAAGCACTGTACTTGTACTGGGGGATCTTTTGCTCCCTTCAGGGCTGCTGGTCAAGGATGCTTAAGTCTGCTGAAGTAGAACCCACAACCACCCCTTTTCTCAGGTGCTCTGTCCTAGGAAGGTGGGGGCTTTGTAATTCCCTGATGGGCTGCTGTCTCTCTCTCTCCTTTTTTTTTTTTTTTTTCCTGAGATGCCCTGCCTAGCAAGAATGGAATCTACTTGACAGTGTGCCTTCAGAGGCCTTGCTGAGCAGCTGTGCTGGGCTCCTCTGGCTGCTGTGTAAACTTCCCCGGGCCTTTGTTTGCACAGGCAATGTTGAAACTGCCTACCAGAGCCTCAGCAACAGTGGGCACCCCTCCCCCGACCAAGCTCTAATGTTCCAGGTCAACTTCAGAATTTCATGCTAGTGGATTTTAGTTTGCCAGTCTTCATGGGGGTGGGACCTGCCGAGGGATCTCACTTGGCTGCCTGGCTTCAGTCCCCTTTTTCAGGGGGAATGAGCAGTTCTGTCTTGCTGGCATTCCTTTCTTTAATGAATAATAGAAATATGTTTTATAAAAATTTATGAGTCAATAATTTTTATTATAATTTTGTTATAGTAGGAAACATATAATTTAAAATTACCATCTTAACCATTTTAAGTATGTAGTTTGGTAGTATTAATTATATTCAGATTATTGTACAGTTTTTCAATTTAAAACACTGAAGCTTCATACCTATTACACAATAATTCCTACTGCACTCCTCCCAACCTTGGTTATCTCCTCTCTACTTTCTGTTTCTGTTATTTTGCACATGTTAATCATTTTACCAATCACATTTCTTAATATAAATAATTTTAATTGTAGTTAATATTTTTCTGCCTTTTAATTTCTGATATCAACATTCTTTGTTGCTTTTCGGTTGTAAAATGTAATAAGCTCAGGATGGAGTTAGATAATTTTATCCTCACTAAAAATTTGTCTGTAAAATGCATAAAATTGGAAAGATAAATGAAAATATATTAATTATTGCAAATCATATAGTAAAATTATGAATATCTCTATGACTTTAAGAAGATTCCAGAGATGTCTGACACTAAATTTTGTGGGGACTAGATAGCTATAAGGTAATTGTTTCATGTTTTAATTTGAGCTTTCCTGTCATTACTCATTTATGACTTTGCACACATGACATTTTGTTAAAGAAAATAAAATTCTGTTTTTATTTTTAGCAACTATTTTATAACCTCCTTATTGACGCAGAAAGATACTGCAGGGGTGAAAATTCATTGATTCATCCATCTATCTTTCCATTCATTCATTAAAAAATACTATTACAACTTTAGATGTATTAGAGAGCCAAAATGATTCTTTTATTTTCTTAAGAACATTCCAGCAGACTACCTAACAAATAGTTTATACAATAAATGCTTGTAGAGTAAAAGAACAAATTAAAGTGGTAATTAAGAATAAACATGCATTTACACTATAAAATATAAAATGTAATATGAATGTTCTATAACAAATGTCTGAAAATATTCCTATGAAAGCACTGCATAGGTTTAAGGAGGCTTCACAGGAGCAGATGACCACTGAAAGATCAAAAAGTAACTCATGTACGGCACATACTAAGGATTTAAAGATGAGAGTAAGTAAATATGACAAATTAATGACTGTAGTTAATATTTGATCTGAAATGACCTATAAAAGAGACTTTGTTTACTGCATTCATAACATTTAAAAAGAAAATATGTGTCTGCTTTAATTTCACAGGTCTTCCATTGCAAGGGGTGATTGTGAGTCAGTCAACAAATTCACTTAGAGAGACATGCAACAAATGTAAGAGATTTCATTAATACATAAAGAATCCAATGCATGTTTCTGACAATACAAAGCACTTTGAAAAGTATGGAAATGCATAAATGTGAAATAGCATTGAGGGAAAATAAATATTTGAAAAATTTTACTACTGGAGGAAGGAAAACTCTTACTTTATGAATATACAATTTATTCTCACTTATTACAGATATTAAGCAGACTTTTGGACACTGGGTACTTATATGAAGGATTTTCTGTTTCTTCCTTGTAAAAATCTGTGTTTATGTGCATCTGTGTCATGAAATACTTAATATATCAATGCAGTAAACTTTGCTTGAATAACATTAAGTAGATTAAAATGAATGATAAAAGCTCCCTTTAATAAAATGAACTTGGCTTTTTTTCTTGTTAATTATATTAAGCAAAATCCTCTCTTGGGACTGAGTCATTAAATTTATTTTCTCAAACTATAAAATAGAGCCATTAGATGTTTAACTTGGTCAACATAAATGTCCAGTTAAGGCAATTCAGATCTAAATACATTTTCTACTCAAATGCTATTTTGTTTATTTAATCTACCAAGACTGCTTTAATAAGAAAGGAAGCATATTTTCTTCTTTTCTACTTACTGGAATAAGAAGCAAAATGAAACCCGTGACTGTTTCTCAAATACATTTACATCTGTTTTTGCAAGAATCCCAAATATGGCTAAATCAAATGCCTAATGTCCGATACATTAAATATTATTGAATGATGATGTGAAGAAACACAAATATCTACAACAAAAGCAGGTAGAATGAAAGGTTATAATGGCCTCTGGTGGATCAAAGTAGGCTTTTCGAGTCTTGTTTTGTTTGTTTTGTTTTTTGTAGTGGACATGCAAATCAAAGGCAATCACTAAACAAACTCATAATAAACATTACAATAGAATTAATCGTTACAAAGTATAATTACTAAAATACAATCATTTTCCAAATGTCTAAAAATTTTTTATTTTCTTCCCATTTATCTCAGAATTGCATGAAAAATGTTTTTGAAAGTTCAAAAAATCTGCTAAAAGGAATCTTAGCCAGAAAGAAAAAGAATCCTAAATGCAGAAAATAGTGAATACATTTTATGGAATTTCAAGGGTGAGTCAAAGTGCTAGAAATAATTTTTCAATGTTATACCACTTCATAATAAGAACTTCATAAAAGTGTAATCATCCATAGACGTTTCCTAGAAAATTTGGTTACAAATCATTTTATTTATTATTGCCAATCATTATGCTTCTACAAATTTACATTAAGATCCACAATAAAAGTTGTGGCATTTTTTATTGAGAAGCCAGATATCACTTAAACCAGTTTCTAAAATGACTGGGAAAATATTAAATGAAGCTATACATATATGTGTTGGTGCTCTTTCTTTTTATAGATAAGAGTTTCTACCTGAAATAATTTGCCCTCAGGCTGAAATACATCTTTAAATGGCCCTTGCAGTGAGCACTTTAAACTTTCTCATCTTTTGTTGTATTCTACTTTCCATTCATTTTTGAAGGATATTTTGAGAAGATATTTAATTCTCATTGACAGTTTTCCCATCAATTTAAATATGTCATTCCATTGTCTTCTGAAATACAGCTTAGAAGATGAGGCGTTCACAATTATCTTTGTTTTTGTTTCCCTGAATATCATCTCCTAGTTCCACCATACTACTTGTATGGCTGCTTTCATTATTGTTTTTTGGGATTTAGTTACAATGTTATTTATGCAGTTTCCATGAAATTTAGAAAACCCTTGGCAGTCATTTCTTTAAATATTTTTTCTCTCCAATTCTTTTGAATTATTTATTTATTGGGAAGATTAATATCTTCTCACATGTCTCTTAATTTTTCCCACTCATCTTTTATCTCCATTCTTCAAAAGTTTGGACAGTTTATATTTCTATGTTCTCAAATTCACTGTTCTCAAAATCTACCAAGTGTCTAATATTCTCTTAAGCTCAATAGGCATTTTCCCTCTGGAAATTACATTTTAGTTTTTACATAGCTTCCATTTCTCTCTTCATTCTGTTGATAATATATATTTAACGACCTAAAAGTTGTCTATAATTGACAATTTAAATTGTTTTGATGATTATTCCTTCATTTTTGTCACTTCTAAATATTTATATTGACTAATTTTTCTCTTGGTTGTGGGCTATGTATTCCTTTTTTGTCATGTTTAGTAATATTAGGTCAGTAAAATAGATCATAAACATTGCAAATTATGCCTTGAATGTTTAAATTTTTGTTTACAGTGTTAGGTTATTTTTAAAAAAGCAGGCAGTTAATTTCTTGGCGGATCAGATTGAGCTTTTGAAGATATGTTTGTGTAGATCTAAAATAGCTTCTAATATACAGATTAGGTCTAGTTAAACCTTCCTCCCACTCTTAGTTTTATTGGCATATCTACTGAATGCATTAGCTGATACTTAAAGACTTCCATTCTTGTCAATTAGAAGTAAAATGTCTCTTAATCTTGTACCAGCTCCTCAGTAGATGTTATTTCCCTGGTAGTTATGTTTTTTCTGAGCCTTGTGGAATCCAGTTCTATACAATACATCTTGGCATTCAGTCAAGGACACAAAAGTAAGGCTTAAACAGATTTCCGAAGTTTTTTTCTCAATAGATTTATTTTCTCTAGAGCACTGTTCCACAAATTCTGGCCATATCAACCAATCTTACATACATTTTTGCTTAGTTCTGGAAAGTCATTTTGGGTTTTAACTCCCTTCCTGTTGCTATGATATGGTAAATACCCCACATAAAAACCCTGGACAATTATGGGGGCTCACCTCAGTTGTTTTCCCTCTTTTAGGAATCACTTCTTCATAGCCAGTTGTCCAAATATGAAGAAAGTTTTTTCCTCTGGTTTACTAGTTTTTTACAATGGAAAGACTAGCTGATAGCAGTTATCTAGTCCTGATCAGAGGAAGAAACTTCGATTTTATGACTACAATAAATGTTTTATTTAAATATAAAGCCTCAAATAACTGCATTGGTTGGACAATTTGGAAGGAACATTTTGTTGCTGTAGTTTTGGTAGGAATTAAAATATGAGTCACCACTCAGTATGCAGTATGTTATTATTATTAAATTATTAGTATAAAACATGTTAATATAACCTTTCTAGTGGAGTCACGCAAGCCAGCAATACAGTTACAGGAAGGGATAGGTGAGATAGCTATATTTGTTAAAACAGTGAGGAAATTGGTAGAAAAAGTGATATCCCAATTCCACTAAATAACAAGGGCAACAACAACAAAAATAAAGAACAATGTTATCAATATGACCCATGTCATCCAAAAAAATTAAATAATGCAATTATTTGGAAAATCACTTTGAACATCGATTTCAATTGCAATATGTACAAATTCATAAACTAGACAAATTATTGTAAAAACAAGACATGAATAAGAGGATATTCTCTTATTTAAATCAGATGAAAAGGAGGAAACACAGGAAAAGAATTAGGGAGCAGAAATAAAGGTAAGAACTATGGAGGAAAAGGAGGTGATCATCATTGGCACATAAGGCAGTCACTTTAAGCAGGTGAAGTTACGTATTACATACAATGTTTGGTTCAATGAGCACCTATTTCTATGACAGTGGTCTCACAGGATTACAATGGAGATGTGAAATTCCTATCACCTCATAAATAGCATGTTAGAACTTCCAGTGGGACAAGATGTGGCGGTAGAAAACAAGTGATATTTATATTCCTGACCCTGGGTAAGCCTAGACTAATATGTGTGTTTGTGTCTTTTTTAATCACCACAACAAAAAAAGCTTAAAAAGTAAAAAATAAATAAAACATTTTAAAAAATAGAAAAAATATTATAGACTAAAGATATCAAATATGTACATTATATGTTCGCATAGCTGTACAATGTGTTTTATGCTTATTACAACAAAGTCAAAAAGTTAAAAAAAATTAAAATGCTTATAAAGTAGTTGCAGTAAGCTAGTGTTAATTTATTATTGAAGAAAGAAATTTAAAAAAATAAATTTAGTGTGTCCTGAGTCTACAGTGTTTATAAAGTCTACAGTAGAACACAATAATGTCCTAAGCCTTTGTATTCACTCACCACTCACCCACTGACCCGTCCAGAGCCACTTCTGGTCCTGCAAGCTCCATTCATAGTAAGTGCCCTGTACAGGCATAACATTTTTAAAAGTATTTTATGTCATATTTCTACTGTACTTTTTCTATGTTTAGATACAAAAATATAATTATGTTCCAGTTGCTTATAGTATTCACTACAGTAAAATGCTGCACAAGTTTGCAACCTAGGAACATAATAGGCTATACCACATGTGTAGGTGTGTAGTAGGCTATACTCTCTTTGTTTGGGTTAGTACCCTCATGACTCTTACACAAGGATGACATTGCCTAACAATGAATGCTTCTCACAATGTATCCCCATCATTAAGTAATACATTAGTTTGCTAACATTAGTACATTAGTACTAATTGTGCATTAGTTTGCAAAGGCTGCCATAACAAAGTACTGGATTGCTTAAACAAGATGAATTTATTTTCTTACCATTTTGGACCTACAAGTCTGCAGTCGAGGTTTCAGCAGGGTTGGTTTCTTTTGAGCTCTGTAATCTTGGATTACAGGCTGCTGTCTTCTCCCTGTGTCTTTGCATGGTCTTGCCTCTGTACTTATCTGTGTCCCAATCAACAGCTATGACCTCTTTTTAACTCGGTTGCTTCTTGAGAAACCCTGTCTTTAAATATAGTCACAATCTATCTGTGGTACTGCTGGTTAAGACTTCAACATAAGACTTCTGGGAAGGACACAATTCTGTCTATA
Organism: Sapajus apella; assembly: GCF_009761245.1. NCBI lineage: Eukaryota > Metazoa > Chordata > Mammalia > Primates > Cebidae > Sapajus > Sapajus apella. Next base: position 19,941,883 of record NW_022436945.1, read on the forward strand.
ATGAAAGGAAATAAATTTGTGAGTTCTAATTCTTTAAATGCTCGATGTTTCTGCAGCTTTTATGGTGCTATTGAAGAGAATTTTCAAGTGAGATTTTCCTGGATTATTTGCTGTATTCTTTTTTTTTTTTTTTCTTTTTTTTTGAGACAGGGTCTTACTCTGTTGCTCAGCCGGTGATGCAGTGACACAATCTCAGCTCACTGCAGCCTCAAACTCCAGGCCCAAGCAATTCTCCTATCTCAGTCTTCCGAGTAGCTAGGACCACAGGTGCTGCTATAATCTTTTTAAAAAATACATAAATCTATAAAGATATACCTTTAATTATTTTATTGAATATTTAGCCTACAGAAATAACATATTTTTATTTAACATAGGTGAAAGTCGAAAGCAACTATTAACATATTTTTATTATTATTTTTGAAAAATAAGCAATGATGTTTTAAAAATAAAATACTATTTCAATCCCAAGAATTATTGCAAATTTCTCATGCTTTGAGATATTCTTACTGGACTTAATTTAAGCAGCTTAGTTTAAGGCTTGTAGGTCAGTTAGTGATAGACAAAGATAAGATGAAAGTAAGTTGCAGAGAAATTTAGCAAAGTTATCTCTTCAAAACTTTCCAAAATATTTACGGTGGTTTTCCACTTTATGGTTTCTTTAAAAGATGTTAATGGATGAGTTAATAATTTTATGTGAATGTTCAAAACAATCTCAAATGTACTTAATCCAACTTAATTTAGGGAATAAAATATGAAATAGCCTTAAATATCTTAATATGTTAATATTAATATATTTTTTCTTACATAATTTTATTTGATGATTAACTTGAAAAATTTATGTGGTTGTGATGCACACTCCTCTAAATTCATGTAATATTTAAAATTCCATATACTGTGCTAAAATTAGGTGAAAGATGTTTGTCCTTCTTAATATATATGCTAAAGGAAGATTGCAACTTAATTTAACTTTTAATTTCTGACATTTTACAATTAAGAGCAGAGACTCAGAACAACTGAGCTGCTTATGTCATATTCATCTGGTAATAAGTTAAAGTACTTTTAAACCAAAGCTAGTAATCTTTCCTCCATTTTTTTTTCACAGAAGTATTTAGCTAAGAAAGGTGGGATCCTTTTTTACTAAGTACTTTTATTTATTATTCTTAACAGGAAAAGTATTTCTAGTTTAGGTTTGTCTAGCTTAACAATATTTAAACTGTTCCATATATATCATCTCATCTTTTCAGTATTCACAAGCACACATTTTAGTTATATTCATTATTTATTTATTTAACAAACACATACTGTTGATGTCAACTGATGAAATAGATATTATTTTTCGCATTTTAAAGAGGAGGATATTGAGGCGTGAAACTTTATGTATTTGCCCAAAGTATGTGATAGCTGATGAAATTAGCATTTAAGTTCCAGGCAGTCTGACTCCAGAGTAAATAAGCTTGACTACACAATATTCAGGTATAAATGTGAATCAGTCAATGTTGGGGACCTAGAGACAATCTGACTATGCTAACATACGGAAAAGAAAGATGAATAGCAAAGTGGACGACCAATGCTCTTAAAATTTTTCTAGATTAGATGTGTGTTGTCCATTCAAGGACAGTTCCACTGGCTTATTGCAGTGTTCTTCAAATGATACATTCAAACCTTCTTTTATTTCTTGAATTATATTGAATTATATCTTCCATGAATTTTTTCTTTACCTCTCCAAGGACTACAAATATTTGTACTTAGTATTTACTTTGCCTATATTCTATATATACCACTTTCTGTCTAGATGTTTATTTAGGACATTTATTTTTTTCTCTCTCTTTCTAAATATTGTTCATGTATTCACTGTTTTGGGCAAGGTTAGGCTCTTAAAATGGGTTTTAATATTTATTTACCTACCAGCTAGCATATATCTTACTTATTAAAAGGAAATAAAATATTTCATGAATTTAAATCTCATAGCTCTCATTTTGGGGCAATTAAAATTTAATAAAGCAGATATTGAATTATGTTACAACTTACGAGAAGATATTTTTTTACATCTTATTTATATTCTGGAAGGTTAAATACATGCTCCTGTATTACATTGTTTAAAATTTTGATTCTTGTTTTATATGATTACTAATTAGAGTTCACCCTTTTCTTATATAAATAAATAGGATAATGTGTGAGATATGATATTCAAGATAAATACTACTATTCTATTCATTTATTAATTTAAAAAATATGTCAATGATAAACTATAGTTACTTTTGCTTAGAGTATATTACTCAAATTCACAGAAGACTCTCTAATTTTTAACTTGTTTTTCACCCATATTTTTATATATGCATTAAATTTTAATTATCCCTCATTAATCTGTCATTCAAAATTCTTAATTATTTATGTTGCTTATTGCTTCTTCCAATTTGTCATCAATCTTCTGAGTGTGTTATCTAAACTGACGAATTTTTAGGAAAAAAAATAGGCTTAAAAATGTGTTTAAGGTTCTGCCATATAATTTTGTTGATTTATTTATTCTTACAAATATGTAAATTATTTGTAAGTGTGTAAATGTTTTTACTAATTTAAAAGAAATATGTTTCAATTCCTTTTTTTGTTTAAATTGTAGAACAATTGATATTCTTTAAAATATTAATTCTGATAACATTGGAATTTTCAAAAAACTTTAACAATTCCCATTTCTATTTAAATTTTAGAAAAATTGATATTATTCAAAATATTAATTCTGATAATATAATTTTCAAAAAATTTATTAAATTTATCAATATATAATAATATAAAATAGGAGCAATAAAACACATAATTATGTGCAAAAGGCTTTAAATTATTATGTACAGCGTTTATATAAGAAAAATTGATGTCATATGTGAAAGTAATACCAGAATTAACAAGTTTCATCAGAAATATAAAAAAGAATCTCAGTGTTAGAAGTCTCATAGTCTCTTAGTCAAAACACACCACTAGTGTCTCTGCTGAAATAATGCTTGTAGTGGGATGCTTATTGCTTCTCTTTCTCGCTTTTCTGTGACCACATTTAAAGAAAATTTTTCATGGAGTAGGGCTGTCAGTAGTCAGTGAATAAGTTTCAAGACTACAAAGACTGTCAGGAACCAAAACTTGGGAAGCTGACTTTTACGTCTCAGAATCATTTATTAATTAGCAAATGTATCTGACAACATCCCTTCACTGGATGGAGCTTTTAAGTGACATTTTCTGCCAGCCACTTCTTATTGTTTTTTTTGTATAGTTACCCATTTTCATTGCACCTAATTTACTTGTCTGGAAACGGTGATTTAAATTATGTGAAAGAAGCCTTGAGTTGAAAAATGCCTCTTTCACTTCAACTGATTATTAGGCTGGGTTGACTACATGTGTTAACATACACACCAGGATGACAAGCCATACACATAGTTTGATGATTGTGCACAAATATCAACTGTTACTTAAAAAAACCTTATATAAATTTTTTTAACCAACCTTCCACAAGATTTTACAAGCATAATCTTGTAAAAATATTTAGTCAGATCCTTTGTTATTATTAAACTCTCCAAATTAATCTACAAAGTTACTGTACTTTTCCCTTCCACTTATCTATCTCAACTTCCAATTATTTGTGACAAATACTGAAGATATTTGACTTACAATGACTTTATGAAATTGTTTTATCTTTTTAAATACATGGACTACAGAGAAAGTATTTGGGAGCAAGTAAGTTCACTACTGAATTCATTTAGCTAATTTCCCATCATCAGTAGTTCTAGGAGTTGTTGGGTTTTTCTCTCATAATGTAGTCTGGTCATTGCACATGCAAATTGTCTGAAAATGTAATTGTATCTGAAGAACGGTAATGCTAAAATTAAAAAACAATTTTCTGCATGGAATTATGATCTTGAAATATCTTTAGTAAATATCAAGTGTGTATCTAGTTTACTGAACATAAATGTGTAGGAGTTTGTTAAGGATGACCCTGAAATACAGTAACAGAAAACGAAATTAAATGTTAAAAGGATGTGTTATGGATATGGTGAGAGAAATAGATGGATTCAGTCAAAAGGAGCAATTAACACAACTCTAGTTGTCTTGTGGAAATGTGACATACTTTTACTACTATGGAAGAGAGGTGATAACCTGAATAATTGTCAGACATTTTGTCACTTGCTTTAATTACCACTCTGCATATAACCTGCTAATTCCCATGCCTAAACAAAGGTTGTGATGAGGCAAAAGCATATATATCACACTTCTAACTAGAAAACATAATTGAAAGCAGAACCGTTAGAAGAGAGCACAATATCAGATGCTTTATTTTAAATTCCTTCAATCTCTTCTCTAATATTTCTATAACATATTTATATGAGAAAAGTGAGAACAAACAAATCTGTATTTTCAATATGATTACATCTTAGTCATTGGCTAAAAAAATACTAGTACAATTATATACAGTAGAGAGAAACATTACCTGAAGAAAAGATTAAAAATTAGTTTTATACGAAGGAATCTATATAAATATTTGTTTTTAAATTATATTTATTTAATAATCCAATAGGGAACATTTTCTTAGATCAATAGTTACAAAAGGTAGATTTTGTCTAAGGTTCTTCTGATCACACCAGAAATATAAACAAAACAGAAGTCATGTTGAATTAGGTTTTGATTGGACTAGATGTAGTGATAAAAATCAAAATATGAGTTTTCCACTTACTTTTACCTGAGATGACAAATATGCTCTATTTCTCACTTTCAAAATAAAATTTGTCAGATGGGTTGAATACTTTCCTGAAAGAGTGTCATCGTAAAAATAATCAGACATATTGGTAGAAGGTTAAGTAATATAATTGTAGTTTATATTGCCACATCTATCCAATACAATCTTGTTTCATAGTAAATCATGCATTTAATAGGTTTTGTTTATGATTAAAAGTTTTAAATTTGAAATTTGATATTCATAATTATTTGTATATTTACTTTATTCACAATACCCTATATAAATTTGTTACAGATTGAACTGTATTGTCCACAAAAATCTATGTTGAAACCCTGAACTCCAATGTGACTGTTTCAGGGCCTTTTTTATAGGTTAAATAGGTCAGAAGGGTTGGGCCCTAATCCAGTATGAACGGTACCCTTATAAGAAGGAGAAGAGATAGACACAAGAATGGACATACACAGAGGAAAGGCCGGGTAAGGACACGGTAAGAAGGCAGCTATATGCAAGCCCAGGAGAAGGGCCTCACAATAAACCAAATCTGCCAACATCTTATCTTGAGCTTATGGTCTCCAGAACTGTGAGAAAATACATTTACATTGTTTAAGCTACTCAATTTGTGGCATTTCTTATGGCATCCCTAGCAAACTAATACAAAATCCTAAGACCATGTTGGTAACTTTCCTTTTTTAGGACAAGGAAAATGCTACATATAGAAATCTGCAATTTCTTACTTTTGCTTAAAAATTCAAAATAGATAAATGCCTAAAACCAAAATGATATTAAGTTTTAATCTCAAACAAATGACTGCCTGAGGTAGGAAACCCAGGTGTTTTATTTTCTTGTCTAAAAATGAAGCACAATAAGATATAGGAAATCTTGGGGAACCATAGATTTCTATATACTGTCAGGGTTTGAAAGTAGAATGCTAGAAAAATTAAAATCATGTGTAGTTTGATGTATGTCCACTCCTATTAGGAAAATGAAGGGTTGTGTATAAGGAGTATATCTGGTCTTTGAAATTGTAAGCACTTAAGCAGGTTATTAGTAGTTTAGATAAACAAATCAGAACAGGATTTTAGAACTACAAGTGCACTGGAGGACTTTTCAAGAAGCTGTGTTGAATACAGTCTATTGACCTGATCCATTTCTATCATCTCCTCACAGTACTTTTCTGTATGGTGAGGGCAGAAAATTGAAGACTTCATTTCATAGATTCGCTTGCAGTATTGGAGGTGAAGGATGGTCTATCAATTAGATAGGTTCATACAAGAGTTTTGAAGGGGAAATTTGGGAGGCAGCCCTTTTAACATTTCACTAATTTTTGGCTGTTTGGTGGCAAGCAAATTATGAAAATATGATATTTTTGTGTGTATGGATGTGTTGCAGAGTCCAGTTTCCAGCTTCCGTGGTATTTGTGTATAGTTCTGGGGTATTGGCCACCTTCTGATTCGTTAAGAACAGTATGTCAAACTCGGAGGTCAGTGGTGGCCCCCAGATGCTTTTCCACTTGCTTCTTTTTGTCAGAGACTGTAGCTCCTTTGGCTGGTCAATTTGACACATCGTATTCTAAAGTGTATAGTTCAGAGCCTACTTTTCCAATAATGCTTTGTTTTGAATCTCCTACTGCTCATAGTATTTAGTGTAATGTCTGTTAGAGAAACCAAGAAGTAATTTTTAGTGTTTGTATAAAATGAATTATATTGGCTTTTGGAAAAGCAATTTATATATATATATATTCTGGTTTATTTAATAGAAAATACGTAGAAGTATAATCCAATACATCTCCAAATGTATACATGAGTAGATAAATACAACTTCCCCCAAACATGAATATGACATTAACTACACAAGTAGGATTTCTTTTTTCCTTAATCCACAAATACATTCTTATTCTACCCCTCATATGTGACATACATTTACTTAATTGATGATCATGTCAACAAAGAGATAGCCCTGGTTTCATTGTCAGTCACAGGTTTGTGACACAACATATCTACACACTTACACAAAAGGTATTAAACCTAATCTTCCCAGCTCCAGTGAAAACAGAAAATATTTATGAAAAAAAAGTTATATTATCCTTTCAGTCTTTTATTCAATTCAATCACTTTCCCTCCTAGCTCAGAGACTAAAACTGCATTGAGGTACAAAATATTTTCTTCATTGCCCTAAGAATATTTATTTATTATACCTGAAGGAAGCTTTTAAACACAATTTTTAAAAATTATTTTAATGAAAAAGATATTTTACAAGGAAGGGTAAGAGCATGAATTCCTATGTTTTTGCAGCCACTGACTAGCAAAGGGCACATCATTAAATTCTGCGGGACTTAAGTTCCACTACAATTAAAAATCAGAGGTGACCTAGATGATCTCTTCAAGTGCTTCTAGCTCTAAAATCCCAGGCTTGTCTTCTGGCTACACCACTAGGAAGAAATATTTAAAAAGCGTATTTGAAATGAGCTATTAGCTTATGGAATGAAAATGCTAAAGTAGAACCCATTAATGAAATATGCACAGAAATAAGGGAGGAAATAAAACATTTTCCAAAAGAGAATCCATAAACTAATGCAGATTTTTATTAAAATAATATCACAAATTCTCACTAAATAGTTTTGAAAACTGCTTCTCTCTCCATAGTACTTTCTAAACTTGGACATGTCTTGCTATAATCCTATAGGAGAAATGCTGGTGCCTATCTCCACAAACATTTAAAATATACTTATCTCCAAAGTTATGTGCATTTGTTGTTTTTCTGTCTTAAAAGCAAAAAATGAAAATATCTTGAAGTTATAATGTTAAAGGTGATTATTAGAAAAGCACAATAGTGAGGAAATTTTGGCTGTTTAAAAGATATGATATAACATACCTTTTACCCAAGACGTTTACTTTTTTAAGACCTGTGGCTCCACTTTCTTAATATCCCTAGGGCTGAAATTGTTTAGATAATAAGAGGAGATAGCAGTGGCAGCAACATTTTGGAATTTATCATGAGTCTATCTAAAGTACTTTTCTCGAGTTTGTTGCCTACCTAAAAATGATAAACAAAGGTCTCTAAGAAAAGTTTCGGAGTGCAGATTTTATTATAAAATTTACAAATTATGGTGGCTGCGGTGGCTCATGACTGTAATCCTAGCATTTCGGGAGGCCAAAGTGGGCAGATCACCTGAGGTCAGGAGTTTGAAAACAGCCTGGCCGACATGGCAAAATCCCATCTCTACTAAAAATACAAAAATTAGCCATGTGTGGTGGTACATGCCTGTAATCCCAGCTACCTGGGAGGCTGAGGCAAGAGAATCCCTTGAACCCAGGAGACGGAATTTGCAGTGAGCTGAGATCGCGCTGAGATCATGCCACTGCATTCCAGCCTGGAGGATAAAAGGGAACTCTGTATCCAAAAATAAAAATAAATAAATAAAATTTACCAATGAGTTGAATTACCAAAAGGCATTCAATATTATAAATTGGTTCTCTCGAGCATGGTACAGTGCATGGTAAAGTGCATCGCCAATGGGTTATATGTAGCATTTTCCATAAGCTGAGTTATGCACAAATTCTTCAACTATCAGAAAACTTCTAATAAGTTAAAATGTATTTGTAAGTGTCAAGAATTTGAAAAAAATCTTTTTTTAACAATGTTTACATTGAACAATCAGGTTAGCCATTTGCCTTAACATACTGGTCAGTTTAGACATCAAATATAGCTGATTAATGCAATGAATTGACCAACTGTGTGACTGAATGAACAAAAGAAGCTATCCATTTGATACTAAATATGTGCAGTTTAACTGTCATGTAATTCATTAGTTCCATTATTTTGTTTATGCCCTGGGAGCTCTCTGACCTTCTCTGCTCTGAGAGATAGCACACTCAACAACTAAATAAGCTGGAGGCATCGTGATTATAGAAGGCTCTAACACATAAATGCGTTGTCAAAGCAAAAAAGTACTTGCAGAGAATCCAAGCTCGTTTTCGTTTTTTCCTTTATTTATTTATATTTATTTTTTGTAAGTTTTCTTCATTGTAAATAGGAAAATAGTTTATGGTGTTAATTATTCAGGTTACTAATTTTCTTTGGGCAAAGGTTGTTGACATGAAATAGTACTTTTGAATATTGGAAGGCAGAAAGACAGTTTCCAAGCCAAAAAGATTTTTATATGCAATGGTTATGGTTATGACACTAGATAGCCTCATTATTACTGACCTTGTACGCAGATAGACACATACACACAGCAGAAAAGTGGAAAAAACAAACACAGATTTTGAGTCTGACAGAGCCAGCCATCAAATTTCAACCAATTTTATTTCATTTGGCTCTAAATAAATGCTGTGAAGTGTAAAGCTAAGATGTCATCCTCACGTGAGATAAGGAAACTCATATTCAGAATGAGTAAGTGGCTTGCTAATGATCATATAAATAATAAATATCAGAGCCATGACTAGCACCCAGACGTTTTTGTTATTAATTTATTGTTCTTTCCTTCCACTAAACAATAAGAACTCTTTCATAATTCACTTGCAAATGATCAAAGTGTCAATTTAAGCAAAAGTATTTCCTGTGGCCAAACAGAAGGCAAACAGGAAGTTGACTGGTTTTATGTAATTGGGATGTAGAGGTGACTTCTGGCATTGCTGGCTCCAGAAATTTAAACAGTAAGCAACTGGTTATGCGATCTCTTCGTCTCCCCTCATATTTGTTTACTAGCACTTCCTCCTTTCTCTGTTTGTCTCTGTATCTTGGCCTCATTCTTTATTACTTCTGATAAACGCTCCTTACCTGGCAACAATTATGACAATTTCAAATCAATACTCTATTCTTTCCAGACTTATGTTCTTCCCCACTGCTGCCTCCACACTTCTTTCTCCTCTTCCTTTGTCTTTGTCTCCAGTTCCTGGCTTAGATCACGAGTCAGTCTGCAGATCCATCCATGTTCCCTGGGCTCAAACGTACCATCATTTTTTAGAGTTGAGTCACATTTGGTCGCCTAGCTAAAGATAATTTGATCAGCAATCTTAGGAAAAATCACATGAAGAAGTGTGGTGATTCTGTCCAGACACAAACATCAAAGTGTTTCTCGATTATATCACGTTGTCAAATAAAGAATAGTCATAAGAACTTTCATGGGATTAACATGGCATAGCAATGCATCAAATACTGGCATTTAAACAGAAGGGAATACATAGTGACTAAAAGGACCCTAACGTACACAACATTACACACTTAACATCTAAAAAGAATAGTTGCTAACTAGTTTCAATCACACATGCTAGTGAGCCTGGAGCACTTTAACCAATACATGCTGTTAAGGACAAGGAAATGTTTTTTTCTGGTTAAAAGGAGCTTCAGGTGAAGCATGGTCCCTTAAATACAGATTCTCAGGCTCAGAATAACAGCAGAATTCTGTTTGTAGCTTCACACTATAAGTAAAGTTATCAAAAGAAAAGTGATATTTTGAGTTCCGTCTGCCTTCATTCTGTCTTCTTGATTTAAAACTGGAACAAGAAAATAGAGCTCTGCTATTCACTAGGCTCCTGTAAATCCCCAAGAAGATCATTGACTCTTGTCTTTCAAATTTAAAATTATTAAGACATAACTGGATTGAGATATACTAGTTTCTCATATTATTGGGTAGTTTTTCTTGCTTTTTCTTTTTAAGTTCAAAAATGATTTTGAAAGCTTTCTTCTACATAGAAACTATGATCGTTGCCGCAGTGTTTTCCTTACTCACTTGAAAGAGGCCTCTAAGAAGGAAAAGTAAGCAGAAACAACATAGCATTTCATCCTAAGCAACCATCCATCAAAGCTGCTCTTAGTTCTACAGGCTTGTTCTCCCAAGGTAGAAAGATAGTTAAGATTATAATTGTGCAGTGTCCCTGAAGACACAGCCCAAATAAATTAAGTTTTAAAGCATAAAGAAGATATTTTATTCTCCCAAAGGACACAGGCTGTTCACCACTCCCAAGAGAAATCTAGCGATTAACTACAGTGCTCACAAATTACTTAAATAAAAGAGTCTTCCTTAGTAACCAAAGTTAAGTCCTAGCAACGTTCATATTTACAGGCAAACCATTAACAAAACAGGTTCTCAGATATATTAATTTTATAAGAGCATTGATGCTATCTTCAGATTGATATAGCTTCATTCATGTTTAGGAAGTGTATGATAATATTGTCAGGAGAAACAATATATTTTAACAGAAAATAAATTTTTTCTTTACACATAAGGTTAATGATTTCACAAAGTGCCACTGACATAATGATCTTTGGTAAACACTAAGAACACTGAAAGTAATAAATAATGGATTCCTGCTACAAATTAGTTTACTTACAGTGATAAAATTTGCCAGTAGTTTTAAAAACTAGCCAGAGACTTCTTTCATATATTGTGCTAAATACTGTGGGAAAAGACCGTTACTGAAATATATCTGCTTTAAATAAAAACAAATTTGAGCCCTCAATATTACTTTAGAGCGTATGTTAGTCATGGGTAAGTTTACATTGCCATAAACTTGCCACATTTTATATTGCACATTTTAAATGCTTCGCTTTAATATTGCTAAAATAAAATCTTGAATGCTTATTTCTAAACAACATTTTTTCTTGCATTCACAAATATATTTATCATATTTTCCAATTATAATATACTACTCAGGTGTTGTAAATAAAACTATTTTTTCCAAAACTTAGTTCAAAAAAGCCGAACATATAAACCTTCATTTCTTCCTATAGAGAAAAATATCTAAAATTTTATCTTGCCAATTCATGGTCATGCAAGCAATTCCAATTTTACGTGTGATCAATTCAGCTGTAAAATTGATTCCACTCAAGTTTATTCATTTTAAATTTATCCTGGCTTGGGGTTTTCTAAGTCTAAGTCGGTGGTGCATATGTATTATTCTGGCATGAAGAGTTGTACAGTTCTGCCACGACTGAGTCTTAGCCACTGACCTCCACCATAGTGCATTTTTGTTTATGTGCTCTGATTTACTAGGCAATATGACAACTGTGGTTTGTGTCCATGGATCCACCAGTGGCCATCAGCTTCAATGTCAGCCACATACTCTGAATCCTTGTCTCAAATGATACCTTCTGGATCTACCAGCTCATAGCAACTTTTCATTTACTCTTTCTTACCCCATAGGGATATATAGGACTCTGAGCTTTGCCTGATACACATCTACCTACATCCCTTTCACAGGTTGAAAATGGAACATCAATGTTCAGCTTGTATTATCCTAAGCTGTACTCAGAGTAACTAGTCACAAATAGGACTGTCATCAGATTGCCTAATTAACCTAACTACGTACATAGACTCTCCCCCTGGTCAAACATTAGCTCTCTGAGCCTTCAGTTTCATTAGCCCTCAACCTTGAAATTCATCCTTGAAATTCAACCTTGAAATTCATCCTGTCTTTGGCCTGCCCAGCTCAGTCCTAACATAAGAATCCCAGTTATTCATGCCCTGACCCCACCCTTAATATCTAATCAAGTTCTTCACCCCCTACCTTTGATGTCTAAGTCTTTGGCTTGACTTTAGCAAGAATCTTGTTAGACAAGTTCAGCAAAAATTACCCTACCCTTAATATCTCCTCTCTGTAAATTTTTACCCACTGACCATCCTCCAATCTTTGGCTACATACATCCCTATTTGTCCTTTCTGTTTTCAGAGTTAAACCCAATCTCCTGTTTGTTGCAGTAGAGCTGACCCCTATTGTAATTGTCTTGAATAAAGCCTTCCTTACCAATTTAACAGGTGTTGAATATTTTTCCTTTAACGTTATCTTACTCCCTCTCACCCACCAGCCCCACAGCAACCTTAAGTAATAGTTAGGTCTTCAATAGGTTTATATTTAAAGCAAATGTCTTTCAATAGCTTGAAAAGAAGTAAAGTTTGCTTCTGTCTACCTCTGTTATTACAAGGTCTTCCAGGGTAAAGGGAGGACATTGAACTTCAGTCCATACATGCTTTGTGAAACTACCAGTGTTAGTGTTGGCTTGATGAAACCTGTATGTTCAGTATGTTACACTGCCTCATTTGTGGTAAACTTTGAGTGAGGACAAGAGACATAACAAGGGAGTACTTTCTACCTTCTACTGAAGAGTAGAGTGGCTATAGTTAACGCAAAGTAATTCAAAGTAGCTAGATGAGAGAATTTTAATTGGTCCCAACACATAAAAATGATAAATCCTCAAACGGATGAACACCTCAAATACCTTTGGTAATTACACATTCTATGGATGCAACTAAATATCATATGTTCCCTATGAATATGTAAAATATATCTTTTTTTTTTTTTTTTTTTAGAGAAAGTGTTGTTTGAAAGGGAGAACTCTACTCAGAAAGCTATTGGAATATTCCAGGCAAGAAAGAACAGCTAATATCAGAGCAGAACTGAAGGAGATGGAGACACAAAAAAGCCTTCAAAAAAATCAATACATCCAGGAGCTGGTTTTTTGAAAAGATCAACAAAATAGACAGACCACTAGCCAGATTAATAAAAAAGAAAAGAGAGAATAACCAAATTGATGCAATAAAAAACGATAAAGGGGATATCACCACAGATTCCACAGAAATTCAAACCATCATCAGATATTTTTACAGACAACTCTATGCACATAAACTAGTAAACCTGGAAGAAATTGATAAATTCCTGGACACTTGCCTCCTCCCATGCCTAAACCAGGAAGAAGCCGAAAGCCTGAACAGACCCATAACAAGATGTGAAGTTGAGGCAGCAATTAAGAGCTTACCAACCAAAAAAAGCCTAGGTCAAGATGGGTTCACAGCCGAATTCTACCAGGCATACAAAGAGGAACTGATATCATTCCTTCTGAAACTATTCCAAACAATACAAAAAGAGGGAATTCTTCCCAAATCATTTTATGAATCCAACGTCATCCTGATACCAAAGCCCGGCAGAGACTCAACAAGAAAAGAAAGCTTCAGGCCAGTATCCATGATGAACATAGATGCAAAAATCTTCACTAAAATACTGGCAAGCTGATTGCAACAGCACATCAAAAAGCTTATCCACCATGATCAAGTAGGCTTCATCCCGGGGATGCAAGGCTGGTTCAACATACGCAAGTCTATAAACGTAATTCACCACATAAACAGAACCAAAGACAAAATTCACATGATTATCTCAATTGATGCAGAGAAGACTTTTGACAAAATTCAACAGCCTTTTATGCTAAAAACACTCAAAAAGCTGGGTATTGACGGAATGTATCTCAAAATAGTAAAAGCTATTTATGACAAACCAACAGCCAATATCATACTGAATAGGCAAAAACTGGAAGCATTCCCCTTGAAATCTGGCACTAGACAAGGATGCCCTTTCTCACCACTCCTATTCAATATAGTACTGGAAGTTCTAGCCAGAGCAATCAGGCAAGAAAAAGAAATAAAGGATATTCAAATAGGAAAGGAGGAAGTCAAATTATCTCTATTTGCAGACGACATAATTGTATATCTAGAAGACCCCATCATCTCAGCCCAAAATCTCCTGAAACTGATAAGCAACTTAACGAAAGTCTCAGGATACAAAATCAATGTGCAAAAATCACATGAATTCCTATACACCAATAACAGACTTAAAGAGAGACAAATCAAGAACGAGCTTCCATTCACAATTGCCACAAAGAGAATAAAATACCTAGGAATACAACTAACAAGGAATGTAAAGGGCCTCTTCAAGGAGAACTACAAGCCAATTCTAAACAAAAAGAACAAAGCAAGAGGCATCACACTACCGGACTTCAAACTATACTACAAGCCTACAGTAATCAAAACAGCATGGTACTGGTACCAAAACAGACATATAGACGAATGGAACAGAACAGAGGTCTTAGAGGCAACACAAAATATCTACAACAATCTGATCTTTGACAAACCAGACAAAAAACAAGCAATGGGGAAAGGATTCCCTGTTTAATAAATGGTGTTGGGAAAACTGGCTAGCCATGTGCAGGAAGCAGAAACTAGACCCCTTCCTGACACCTTACACTAAAATTAACTCCAGATGGATTAAAGACTTAAACATAAGACCTAACACCATAAAAACCCTAGAAGAAAATCTAGGCAAAACCATTCAGGACATTGGCGTAGGCAACGACTTCATGACCAAAACACCAAAAGCATTGACAACAAAAGCCAAAATAGACAAATGGGAGCTAACCAAACTCCACAGCTTCTGCACAGCAAAAGAAACAGTCATTAGAGTGAACCGGCAACCAACAGGATGGGAAAAAATTTTTGCAGTTTACTCATCTGACAAAGGGCTGATATCCAGAATTTACAAAGAACTAAAACAGATTTACAAGAAAAAAACCAAACAAGCCCATTCAAAAGTGGGCAAAGGATATGAACAGACACTTTACAAAAGAAGACATACATGAGGCCAACAAACATATGAAAAAATGCTCATCATCACTGGTCATCAGTGAAATGCAAATCAAAACTACATTGAGATACCATCTCACACCAGTTAGAATGGCGATCATTAAAAAATCTAGAGACAATGGATGCTAGAGAGGATGTGGAGAAATAAGAACACTTTTACACTGTTGGCGGGAGTGCAAATTAGTTCAACCATTG
>NW_022436945.1:19957599-20000128 GCF_009761245.1 Sapajus apella
TTCCTCAAGGATCTAGAAATAGAAATTCTATTTGACCCAGCAATCCCATTACTGGGTATATATCCAAAGGATTATAAATCATTCTACTATAAGGACACATACAAACGAATGTTCATTGCAGCACTGTTTACAATAGCAAAGACCTGGAACCATCCCAAATGCCCATCGATGATAGACTGGATAGGGAAAATGTGGCACATACACACCATGGAATATTATGCAGCCATCAAAAACGATGAGTTTGTGTCCTTTGTAGGGACATGGATGAACCTGGAATCCATCATTCTCAGCAAACTGACAGAAGAGCAGAAGATCAAACACCGCATGTTGTCACTCATAGACGGGTGTTGAACAATGAGAACTCATGGACACAGGGAGGGGAACACTACACACTGGGGTCTGTTGGGGGGAAATAGAGGAGGGACAGTAGAGGGTGGGGAGTTGGGGAGAGATAGCAAGAGGAGTGATGCCAGATGTAGGTGATGGGGAGGAAGGCAGCAAATCACACTGCCATGTGTGTACCTATGCAACAATCTTGCATGTTCTTCACATGTACCCCAAAACCTAAAATGCAATAAAATAAATAAATGAAAAAAAAAAAAAAAAAAAAAAGGAGAAAAGAAAAAGAGAAACATTAGGGTAGATAAACAAGGTCAAAGTCAATATTTTTTTAATGCAGAAACAATAATATTTATTGGTAGATTGGATGAGAGGCATGAACAGAGTGTGGAGTTTAATGTGATTTTAGGTTGTGATCTGAATAGCTAGATGTAATGTAATCTCATTCACTACAATGGTGAAGACTAGAAGAAAAGCAGATTTCAAAAAAATGAATCAAAATTAAGGAAACCCTGAAGGATAAGTTACCATCTTTCCAACATGGATTTAGTAGGCTCCTTTGTGTGAATTACAAACAGCAACACTGGACACCTTCTACAAATATCCCATCCTCATACCAGGGCTCTGGAATTTCTAGAAACTGACCCATTTATCTGAGCTTCTGGATACTCCTTTATCTGAGCTCCGTTGTGTGACACACAAACTGCGTAACCATACAAAACAGACCTGTGGGTTTGTATCTAAAATTAAATAAATGAAGACCTCCTGTATGATTATTATGATGAATAAAGATGGAATTTTATTCTCCTATGAGGCAAATAATAAACTTAACAGATTAATGTAGGTATAAAATACACCTAATAGATTGAAAAATTATGCGTTTTAAAGCCCAAGGTGTGTGGACACTTGGTAAAAAAAATGCTGGTTTAGAAGGTTTATGTGTCATTATCTTTGCTATTACTCCCTACTCTGTTCATTTTAATAACATTAAGTAGTATGAAAAAAATAAGCTATAATCCTTTATGTTTATTTGAACTATCACAGGACTCAAATATCTGCTTGATTTTACTTTGCTCTGTCGAATAAATTTGAATCATGTGTAGTGACTTTGGGAGAATATTATTTTTGCTGAAAATAAAGTTTTTAAAATGTTAATGTAATATGTAGTTAATGTAATGTTCAACTCAGAGAAATTGAAATATGCCTGATATCTAGAGACAAGAAGAAAATCCTTCTTGTGTGTCCACAATAATAGAAGTATGTTTTCCATTTAGAAAATTATTAATTTGAGTAACTTTACAATTTCCCCTAAGTTATTAGATGGGGTTACAAAATAAACTTTTGCTAACAAAACATTCAGGTTTCTGTGGCCTTAGAAAATAAGAAAACAGATTAAGGTTTAAGCATTCTTATATACCATAACTAAATACAGCATTACTCCGGGCTACAATTGCTAACTACAACAAATATCTTAGTTTTTCTAGTTTTGCTGTGTGTTTTGCTGCATCAATATGAGCACAGTTTATTCAATTCAGATGTGCCAATTTGGGGTATAATAAACTACTGCAAAGCAAGATTTATTTCTGATGAAAGAAAATACATCACAAAATTATATCTAATCTCAATGTTGCTCAAATGAAAATGCTTTCAGAGGCAATTTGATTTTTAAGTTTCTCTGAATAAAGATAGAAATTAGTCAAAGGCCCAGCCATCTCTCAAAGAAACTATTAAGCTAAGTTACAAAAAAAAAAAAAGTGAAAAGCAAATGAATAAAAAGCTCAACTCATTATTTTTAAAACAAAATTTGAACAATATTGGACTTGGACCTCCTGCCTGAGGCCCAAGGTGGATGGGACAATAGGTAAAAAGTGCTGGTCAGAAAGGATTATGTGTGAATATTGTTGTCATTAATCCCTACTCTGTCAATTTCAACAAATTGATTTCTTGCCTAAGGAAGTATTTGTTAATAGCTTTTCAAGTGAACTACTCACAAGGATAGAAAATAAATACATTTACTACATCCATTTATTGCCTTTATTTTTTCAGCCAACTCAGAAAGTATTTATAGCAGAAAGTATTAGCGTATTTTGGAATACAGATATGACTGAGTCATAGTTCCAGAACTTACTGGCTATAAGATCTCAAGCAAATCATTTAACCTCTCTAAAATGCAATCTATGTTCCTGTAAGATTAATATACAGTTAACTCTTCAAGAACATGGATTTGAAATGCATAGGACCACTTATATGCAGCTTTTTAATAAAAATATTAGAAACTTTTTAGAGACGTGTAATAATTTGAAAACATTTGCAGGCAAACCATATAGCCTAGAAATATTTTTAAAAATTAAGAAAAATGTATGCCACAAATGCACCAAATATATATGCATAGTAGTCTATTTTACTATTTATTACCACATACAGATTCATTATAGAAAGTTAACATTGATCAAAACTTAGACACACAAGCACACAGACTATACGTCGTGCCATGGTGTAAATGATCAATAGTAGAGATCATTAGTAGAAAGAAATTTAAACAAATAAGATAGAGTGTTAAATAATAACTGCTTAAAAATAACTGTAGTACATATTATACTACTGTAACCATTTTATAGTTACCTCCTGTTGCTATTGCTGTGAGCTCAAGTGTTCCAGGTATTCACTAATCATCTTCATGTGAGCAGTTTTTCTCTCCAGTAAATTACATATTGCAGCAAAAAGTGAAATCTTACAGTTCTCACATATTTTAAAATCACTTTTAGTGCAATAACATAAACCTGGAATAATACAATGAGACCCATGTGAAGAACCACTACTGATGCTGGAAACTGCTGCAAGAATCAGAGAAAGGTCTTAACTCCACAAGAAAAAGTTGAATTGCTTGATATATACCATAGATTGAAATCTGCAGTTGTAATTACCTGCCATTGCATGATAAATAAATCCAGCATAAGAATCATTGTATAAAAGTTAAAAAATATTTGTGAAGCCATCACTGCAGCTATATCAGCAGGTAGAAAAACCTTGTACTTTTTGTAATATGCCTTTTTATCTTGTATTGAAATGCAATTTTTATATGACTAAAAGATTGCTATAAGAAACGATTACCTATAGACTTTAATATGTTTCAAGAAAAACAGAACTATTATATGACAAAGAAAAAAAATAAATAATTAAAAAAGCTGGATAATCCAATGACAGCAAAGGATGGTTTGATAATTTTAGAAAGAGGTTTGGCTTTAAAAATATCAAGATAATAAGAGAAGTTGTTTCTGACAACCAAGAGGCAGCAGATGATGGTTCAGATGATATTGAGAAAATTATCAAAGAGAAAAAATATGTGCCTGAACAGGTTTTTAATGCAGGTGAAAGTACCCTATTCTTTGAAAAAAAAAATACCACAAAAGACAGTTATTAGTAAAGAAGAGAAACAAGAATCAGGATTTAAGGTAGGAGGCCATAGGCTAACTTTACTGTTTTGCGCAAATACAGTCCAGTTTATGATCAGGATTTCTCTTGTCGATAAAGTTGCTTACCCTTGAGCTAACAGTCTTTTGGTTGTACAACAAGAAGGCCTGGACAATGGAAACACATTTTTCTGGATTGGGTAAATCAGTGCTTCGTCCTTGAAGTCAGGAAGTATCTCATCAGTAAGGGACTTGCCTTTTAAAGCTCTTTTGGTATTGAACAATGCCCCTGGCAATGCAGAACTCCATAACTTCAATGCCAAATGTGTCAAAGTGGTCTACTTGCCCCTAAACACAACATATCTAATTCAGCTTATAATAGGGGGAGTTCATAAAGGTCTTTATGGATTATTATATACAGTACTCTATGGAAAGGATTGCCAACTGTAAGGAAGAGAACTCTGATATAGAGATCATAAAAGTCTGGAAGAATTAAATCATTGAAGGTGCTATAAGTGTTATAAAAAATATGAAAGCCATTAAGCCTGAAACAATAAATTTCTGCTAAAGACAACTAGGTCCAGATGCTCTGCATGTATTCACAGGATTTACAATAGAGCCAATCAAATTATGAAAGAGATTGTGGATATGACAAACAGGTTAGGGATATATATTAATCTTTAGTGATATTAATCTTGGAGAAATTCAAAATGAATTAAATAGCACACTAGAGGAATTAGTAAAATAAGACTTGAGGGAAATGAGTGTTTCCTAACCACTGCCAAACAATGAAGAAGAAGACATATAAGAAGCAGAGCTAGAAAAAAAATATTAGATAACCTGGCAGAAGTGTTCTGATTAGTCAAGACTGTCTTTTACTTATTTTATGACGTGGACACTTCTATGATACATGCACTAAATCTAAAGCAAATGGTGGAGGAAGAATTGGCATCATATGGAAACACTTCTAGAGAAATAAAAAATCAAAAATGTCAAACAGTAATTACAACATATTTCCATAAAGTTACATCAAGTGTTCCTGTCCTTCCTTCCTCCTCTTCAACCTCCTGCACATTATACCTCCGTTACCCCAGAGACAGTAAGACCAGCTCCTCCTCTTCCTCCTCCTCTTTAGTCTACTCACGATAATTAGTATGAAGACCTTTATGATGATCCACTAACATATAATTAATATAAAATATACTTTATCTTCCTTATTTTAATAACATTTTTTCTTTAGCAGATTATGTTATTGTAAGAATACAGTATATAATACATATAGCACACAAAATGTTTTAATACAATTTTATGTTATCAGTAAGGTTTCTGGTCAACAATAGACTATTAGAGTTTTTGAGAAGTTCAAACATATATATGTACAGATTTTTCACTGTGCCCCTAACTTCAGCATTGTTCAATGGTGAACCATAATTTTGTCTTTATTATGGCATAATAATCTGCATATAAAAGATATTCCATTAATTCTTAAATAAACAAAAGACAAAAATACTATATGATAATACACTTTATTTATATAAATTATTAAAGTAATTGATATAAAACATTTGATTGTTTGCATAAATATGATGTTTTCCTCCATTATTTCAGCACTTCAATGTAAATGCCACAAGCATAGGATTTGGGATGAGACATACTAGAGATGAAATTGTATTCTTATACTAATCATCATGTGATTAGTATAAGCTGCTTAATCTGTTTTATTTTCTGAAATTGAATATAAATAATATCTAATCTAGTTCTTATTGTAGAAATTAAAGATAGTATATATTGGTTGTACTATGTCCTGACACATAATATGCATTCTATAAGTTAAAGATTTTTGTTGTTACTACTAATTATAAAACAGCTACTTACCATTTTGTTATTCCAGATACATTGTTGTAAGATTTTCAGATAAAAGATTTATAAATTAAGGATTCATTCAGTATTTTACAATAGTAATATTTTTGTAGCTACAAAATTTATTCTGTTCTATGTTAATAGCTGTGTCACCAACAAGGAATTTTAATAAACCAAGTGAACCAGTAGTTAGTTCATCAACAATTAGTAACAGAAATTAGAATTTGTTTTCAAGTTTATTAGCCAAGTCGTCAATAACCTAAGTAGTTCATCAAGGTAGCAGTTAATCATAGTTGGGTGAATTGGTAATTCTTGATGGGTTGATAGAAGAAAGCAGTCAAATAAATATTGCTTAATTATTCATATTTCTTACAACTGAAAAATTTTTCAGGAGTGAAAAAAATATCAAAGTCAAGTTAGGGTCTCCAGGAGAGCTTACGTGTTTCTTCTTTGTTCTGAAAAATTTCCCAAATGGGAAATACACATAGTACATTTTGCTGACCAGGAATGACTGTAACTTTTAAAAGTAGAAATAAAACATTGTGACCCATGAAGAAATGACAACATCTGATTCAAAAATCTTCCCTTGAGCAAGATTGTCTGGGTGCCAAGAGAAACCTCAATACAGGGAATGGGTGAGAAACCCTCAGTGACCTTCATTCTAAACATGAACAACAGTCCAAATCAAGCAAAATAAAAAAAAGAATCTCAGAATCTGAAGATAGGTCTTTTGAAATAAGCCAGTCAGATAAAAATATTTTAAAAAGAATAAAACATGAATGAACAAAGTCTGTGTGATATGGAACACCATGAAGTGAAGAATATACAAATTATCAGTATAACAGAAATCAAAAAGACAATGGAAGGATAAGACTCCTTAAGGATCTATAACTAGAAATACCATTTGACCCAGCAATCCCATTACTGGGTATATACCCAAAGGATCATATATCATTCTATTATAAAGACACATGCATGTGTATGTTTATCGTGGCACTGTTCACAATAGCAAAGACTAGGAACCAACTCAAATGCCTATCAATGATAGACTGGATAAAGAAAATTTGGCATATATACACTATGAAATATTATGCAGCCATAAAAAAGGATGAGTTCATGTCCTTTGCATGGACATGGATGAAGCTGAAAAACATCATTCTCAGCAAACTGACACAAGAACAGAAAACCAAATACTGCATGTTCTCACTCGTAAGTGAGTGTTGAACAATGAGAACACATGAACACAGGGAGAGGAACATCACACACTAAGGCCTGTCAGGGGGTGGGGGACTAAGGGTAGGATAGCATTAGGAGAAATAACAAATGTAGATGACGGGGTGATGGGTGCAGCATACCACCATGGCACATGTATACCTATGTAACAAACCTGCATATTCTGCATATATACCCCAGAGCTTAAAGTACAATAATAATAAAATCAATTTAACAAAATAATAGATAAAAAATTCTCTAAATCCAGAAGAAATTTAAATATCCAGATAAAGGAGACCCAGTCAACCCTGAACAAATAAAATCCAAAATGTTCTTCTCATGGCACATTATAGTAAAAATGTCTAGTTAATGACAGAGAGAATTCTAAAAACACGAAGAGAAAAGTGTCTAGTCA
The DNA here is from genome assembly GCF_009761245.1 of Sapajus apella. NCBI lineage: Eukaryota > Metazoa > Chordata > Mammalia > Primates > Cebidae > Sapajus > Sapajus apella. The sequence goes on from NW_022436945.1 coordinate 19,964,836, forward strand.
CCTGTAAAGAACCACCAACAGACTAACAGTGAATTTCTCAGCAGGAAACTTACAGTCCAGGAGAAATAGGGGTGATTTATTCCAAGTGCTCTAAGGAAAAATAACTCTCAGTGAAGGATACTTTACCCAGAAATATTATACTTTATATGATCAAGAAATAAAGTCTTTCACAGGCACAGATGAAGATGTTTTAGGATGTGCTAAGCATGGATGCAAAAGGATAACAATCAGAATCATGAAAATATACAAAGGAATCAAACTTAATGGTTATGTAAACACACAAAAGAGAAAGAGAAAGGAATAAAATGGTTCCACTATAAATAACCAACAAACCACAATTACAAACAATAGGAGAAAAAAAATATATACCCCCAAACCCAGAAAACAATAATATGAGATAAGCAAAACCTCCCATATCAATAGTAACCTTGAATATAAATTAATTATCCACTTTGGAGATATAGATTGCCTGAAAGGATTAAAAACTGTGATTCAACTATATGCTGCCTATAAGAAACTGACTTCACCTATAAATACACAAGTAAACTTTGTGTCAGTTTGCTGAGAAAGTAAAGGAAGGAGAAAATACATTCTATGCAAATGAAAATCAAAATAAGCAAAGGTAGCTATTAGTTGGTGCAAAAGTAATTGTGTTTTTTTCCATAATGTATTTACATCAGGTAAAACAGACTTAAAACTAAAATCAGTAAAAAATAAATAAATAAAAGAAGCTCATTGTAAGGTTATTATAATAATGACAAATATCCAACCTGGCAAGAGGAGATAACAGTTCTAAGTATATATGTACCTACACTGGAGCACCCAGATTCACAATTCAAATATTCCAAGATCTAAAGAAAGACTACAATAAAATAATACTAATAGTGGGGAATTTTGATACTCTATTGTCAGCATTAGACAGATCATCAGGACAAAAAAATCAAGAGAAAATATTGTATTTGAGCAAGACTATAAGCCAAATGGACTTAATAGGCCTTTACAGAACATTTTAGGCAACAATTGTAGAGTGCATATTCTTGTCATCAGCACATGAACTATCCTGCAGGATAAATACTATATTAGGTCACAGGAAAGTCTCAATAGTTTTTTTAAAAGTACAAATTACACCAAGTATTTTCTCAGATTATAATTGAATATATTAACAATCAATATTAAAGGAATATTGGGAAATGCTCAAATCCATGAAAAATAAACAACATACTCTTGAATGATCAATGTATCAATGAAGAAATGAAGAATGAACAATGGGTCAATGATGAAATTAAGACTGGAAATATTTTTTCATATGTTTGTTGGCCTCATGTATGTCTTCTTTTGTAAAGTATCTGTTCATATCCTTTGCCCATTTTTGAATGGGCTTGTTAGATTTTTTCTTGTAAATCTGTTTTAGTTCTTTGTAAATTCTGGGCATCAGCCCTTTGTCAGACTGGTCATCAGAGAAATGCAAATCAAAACTACATTGAGATATCATCTCACACCAGTTAGAATGGTGATCATTAAAAAATCTGGAGACAACAGATGCTGGAGAGGATGTGGAGGAATACGAACACTTTTGCACTGTTGGTGGGAGTGTAAATTAGCTCAACAATTGTGGAAGACAGTGTGGCGATTCCTCAAGGACCTAGAAATAGAAATTCCATTTGACCCAGCAATCCCATTACTGGGTATATATCCAAAGGATTACAAATCGTTCTACTATAAGGACACATGCACACAAATGTTCATTGCAGCACTGTTTACAATAGCAAAGTCCTGGAACCAACCCAAATGCCCATCGATGATAGAGTGGACAGGGAAAATGTGGCACATATACACCATGGAATATTATGCAGCCATCAAAAATGATGAGTTTGTGTCCTTTGTAGGGACGTGGATGAACCTGGAAACCATCATTCTCAGCAAACTGACAGAAGAGCAGAAGATCAAACACCACATGGTCTCACTCATAGGCAGGTGTTGAACAATGAGAACACATGGACAAAGGGAGGGGAGCACGACACACTGGGGTCAGTTGGGGGGACATAGGGGAGGGACGATGGGGAGTGGGGAGTTGGGGAGAGATAGCAAGGGGAGAAATGCCAGATGTAGGTGATGGGGAGGAAGGCAGCAAATCACACTGCCACATGTGTACTTATGCAACAATCTTGCATGTTCTTCACATGTACCCCAAAACCTAAAATGCAATAAAACAAATAAATGGGGGAAAAAAAGAAAAGAAAAAAGAAACACTGGAAAACAAAAGACTGGAAATATTAAAATACATAAAAATAAAGAGCATATTACTGAATGACTACTGGGTCAATGAAGACATTAAGATGGGCCAATGATGAAATATAAGATTAACAGATTAAGAAATTTGGTCAGGCATGGTGGTTAACATGTGTAATTCCAGCACTTTGGGAGGCTGAGGTGGGCAGATTGCTTGAGTTCAGGTGTTCAAGGCAAACTTGGGCAACACAGTGAAACACTGCCTCTACCAAAAGAAAATAAAAAAATGACCCAGTGTGGTGGCACCCATCTATAGCTCCAGCTACTCAGGAGGCTGATGTGTAAGGATGAATTGAGCCCAGGAAGTCAAGGCTGTCATGAGTCAAGATTTTGCCACTCTATTCCAGCCTGGGTGACAAAGTGAGAACCTGTCTCAAAAAAAAGTAATCAATAAATTAAAATTTAAAAATTCTTAAAACAAATGAAATGGAAACAAAACATATCAAAATCTGTGGGATACAGGAGAAGCAGTAGTAATAAAGAAGTATGTAGAATAGGAGGACGATGGCCAAATAAGTACAGCGCTAGAGTGCAGTTCTCAGTGAGAATGCAGAGGTCGCCACAGGTGATCCCCACGCAAGCAGGGTCTGGAGTGGGGATCTCCAGCAGTCCTACAGCAGAGGGACCTGACTGCTAGAAGGAAAACTAAAAAACAGAAAGAAATTACTTTATCATCAACAAAAAGAATGTCCACTCACAGATCCCATCGAAAGTCACCAATTATAAAGACCACAGGTAGATAAATCAGCAAAGATGGGAAGAAACCAGCTCAAAAAGAATGAAAACACCCAAAACCAGAACGCCTCTCCTCCTCCAAGTGATCACATCTCCTCACCATCAAGGGAACAAAACTGGATGGAGAATGAGTCTGATGAATTGACAGAAACAGACTTCAGAAAGTGGGTAATAACAAACTTCTCTGAGCTAAAAGAACATATTCTAACCCAATGCAAAGAAACTAAGAACCCTGAAAAATGGTTTGACAAAATGCTAATGAGAATAAACAGCTGAGAGAAGAATATAAATGAATTGATGGAGCTAAAAAGCACAGCATGAGAACTTCACAAAGCATACACAAATTTCAATAGCCAAATTGACCAAGCAGAAGGAAGGATATCAGAGATTGAAGATCAACTCAATGAAATAAAATGAGAAAGCAAGATTACAGAAAAAAGAGTGAAAAGGAATGAACAAAGCCTCCAAAAAAAAAAATGGGATTATGTGAAACGACCTAATCTACATTTGATAGGTGTACCTGAATGTGATGGAGAGAATGAATCCAAGCTGGAAAACACTCTTCAGGATATTATCCAGGAGAACTTCCCCAACCTAGCAAAGCAGGCCAACATTCAAGTACAGGAAATACAGAGAACACCACAAAGATATTCTTTAAGAAGAGCAACTCCAAGGCACATAATCATCAGATTCACCAGGGCTAAAATGAAGGAAAAAATGCTAAGGGAAGCCAGAGAGAAATGTCAGGTTACCCACAAAGGGAAGCCCATCAGACTCACAGTGGATCTCTCCACAGACACCCTACAAGACAGAAGAGAGTGGGGGCCAATATTCAACATTCTTAAAGAAAAGAACTTTCAACCTAGAATTTCATATCCAGCCAAATTAAGCTTCATAAACAAAGGAGAAATAAAATCATTTACAAACAAGCAATTGCTGAGAGATTTTGTCACCACCAGGTCTGCCTTATAAGAGCCCCTGAAAGAAGCACTAAACATAGAAAGGAACAACCAGTGCCAGTCACTCCAAAAACATACCAAATGGAAAAGAGCAGAGACACAATGAAGAAACTGTGTCAACTAATGGGCAAAACAACCAGCTAGCATCAAAATGGCAGGATCAATTTCACACATAACAATATTAGCCTTAAATGTAAATGGGCTAAATGCCCCAATCAAAAGACACACACTGGCAAATTGGATAAAAAGTCAAAACCCATCAGTGTGTTGTATCCAGGAAACCCATCTCACATGAAGGATATACATAGGCTCAAAGGGAAGGGATGGAGGGAGATTTATCAAGCAAATGGAGAGCAAAAAAAAAAAAAAGCAGGAGTTGCAATTCTAGTCTCTGATAAAATAGACATTAAACCAACAAAGATCAAAAGAGACAAAAAAGGGCATGGCATAATGGTAAAAGGATCAATTCAAAAAGTAGAGCTAATGATTCTAAATATATATGCACCCAATACAGGAGCACCCAGATATATAAAGCAAGTTCTTAAGGACCTACAAAGAGACATAGGCTTCTACACAATAATAGTGGGAGAATTTAACACTCCACTGTCAATATTAGACAAATCAATGAGGCAGAAAATTAACAAGGATAGCCAGGAATTAAATGCAGATCTGGACCAAGTGGACCTAATAGACATCTACAGAAATCTCCACCCCAAATCCACAGAATATACATTCTTCTCAGCACCACATAGCACCTACTCTAAAGTTGACCACATAATTGGAAGTAAATTAGTCCTCAGCAAATGCAAATGAATGGAAATCATAAAAAGCAGTTTCTCAGACCACTGTGCAATCAAAATAGAATTTAGGATTAAGAAACTAACTCAGAACTGCACAACTTCATGGAAACTGAACAATTGGCTCTTGAATGTTGACTGGGTAAAAAATGAAATGAAGGCAGAAATACAGATGTTCTTTGAAACCAACAAGAACAAAGACACAACATACCAGATTCACTGGGACACATTTAAAGCAGTAAATGCCTACATGAGAAGCAAGGAAAGATCTAAACTTGACACCCTATCATCAAAATTGAAAGAGTTAGAGGAGCAATATCAAAAAAACTCAAAAGCTAGTAGAAGACAAGAAATAACTAAGATCGGAGCAGAACTGAAGGACATAGAGACACACAAAAAAGCCCTTCAAAAAATCAATAAACCCAGAAGTTGGTTTTTTGAAAAGATCAACAAAATAGACAGACCAGTAGCCAGATTAACAAAAAAGAAAAGAGAGAAGAATCAAATAGATGCAATAAAAAATCATAAAGGGGATATTACCACAGATTCCACAGAAATACAAACTACCAGAAGAGATTGCTACTAACAACTCTATGCACACAAACCAGTAAACCTGGAAGAAATGGATGAATTCCTGGACACTTGCACCCCCCCCAAGCCTAAACCAGGAAGAAGTGGAAAGCCTGAATAGACCAATAAAAGAGCTGAAGTTGAGGCAGTAATTAATAGCCTGCCAGCCAAAAAAAGCAAAGGCCCAGATGGGTTCACAGCTGAGTTCTACCAGACATACAAAAGGAACTGGTACCGCTCCTTCTGAAATTATTGCAAAGAATCCAAAAAGAAGGAATCCTTCTGAAATCATTTTATGAGACCAACATCATCCTGATACCAAAACCTGGGGGAGACTCAACAAGAAAAGAAAACTTCAGGCCAATATCCATGATGAACCTTGATGCAAAAATCTTCAATAAAATACTGGCAAACCGATTGCAACAGCACATCAAAAAGCTTATCCATCACGATCAAGTAGCCTTCATCACAGCGATGTGAGGCTGGTTCAACATACACAAGGCTATAAATGTAATCCACTACATAAACAGAACTGAAGACAAAAACCACATGATTATTTCAATAGATGCAGAGAAGACCTTTGACAAAATTCAACATCACTATATGCTAAACATTCTCAATAAACTAGATATTGATGGAATGTATCTGAAAATAATAAAAGCTATTTATGACAAATCCACAGGCAATATCATACTGAATGGGCAAAAACTGGAAGCATTCCCTTTGAAATCTGACACTAGACAAAGATGCTTTCTCTCACCACTCCTATTCAATATAGTATTGGAAGTCCTAGCCAGAGCAATTAGGCAAGAAAAAGAAATAAAAAGCATTCAAATAGGAAAGGAGGAAGCCAAGCTGTCTCTATTTGCAGACAACATGATTGTATATTTAGAAGACCCCATTGTCTCACACCAAAAATCTCCTTAAACTGATAAGCAAATTCAGCAAAGTCTCAAAATACAAAATCAACGTGCAGAAATCAGAAGCATTCCTATACACCAATAACAGAGTAACAGAAAACCAAGTCAAGAGGGGACTTCCAATCACAATTACTACAAAGGGAATAAAATACCTAGGAATAAAACTAACAAAGGATGTAAAGGACCTCTTCAAGTAGAACTACAAACCACTGCTCAAGGAAATAAGAGAGGACACAAAAATATGGAAAATCATTTCATGCTCATGGTTAGGCAAAATCAATATTGTGAAAATGATCATACTGCCCAAAGTAATTTATAGATTCAATGCTCTCTCCATCAACTTACCTATGACCTTATTCACAGAACTGGGAAAAACCACCTTAAACTTCATATGGAACCAAAAAAGAGTCTGCATAGCCAAGTCAATTCTAAAGCTGGAGGCATCATGCTACCTGACTTCAAACTATACTACAAGGCTACAGTAATCAAAACAGCATGGTACTAGTACCAAAACAGATATATACACCAATGGAACAGAACAGAAACCTTGGAAGTAATGCCACACAACTACAATCATCTGATTTTTGGAAAACTTCATAAAAACAAGCAATGGGGAAAGGATTTCCTGTTTAACAATTGGTGTTGGGAAAATTGGCTAGCCGTGTGCAGAAAGCAGAAACTGGGCCCCTTCCTGACACCTTATACTAAAATTAATTCCAGATGAATTAAACACTTAAACATAGGACCTAACACCATAAAAACCCTAGAAGAAAATCTAGGCAAAGCCATCCAGGACATAGACATGGGCAAGGACTTCATGACCAAAACACCAAAAGCATTGGCAACAAAAGCCAAAATAGACAAATGGGATCTAATTAAACTCCAGAGCTTCTGCACCTCAAAAGAAACAATCATTAGAGTGAACCAGCAACCAACAGAATGGGAAATAATTTATGCAATCTACCCATCTGACAAAAGGCTAATATCCAGAATCTACAAAGAACTAAAGCAGTTTTACAAGAAAAAAAGCAAACGAACCCATTCAAAAGTGGGCAAAGGACATGAACAGACACTTTTCAAAATTAGATATATATGAGGCCAACAAACATATGAAAAAATGCTCATCATCACTGGTCATTAGAGAAATGCAAATCAAAATCACTTTGAGATACCATCTCAAGCCAGTTAGAATGGCAATTATTAAAAAATCTGAAGAGAACAGATGCTGGAGAGGATTGGAGAAATAGGAACACTTTTACACTGTTGATGGGAGTGTAAACTAGTTCAAGCATTGGGGAAGACAGGTGGCATTTTCTCAAGGACCTAGAAATAAAAATTTCATTTGACTGGCAATCCCATTACTGGGTATATATCCAAAGAATTATAAATCATTCAATTATAAAGACTCATGCACACTCATGTTCATTGCAGCACTGTTTACAATAGCAAAGACCTGGAACCAACCCAAATGTCCATCGATGATAGACTGGACAAAGAAAATGTGGCACATATACACCATAGAATACTATGCAGCCATAAAAAAAAGGTGAGTTCATGTCCTTTGTAGGAACATGGATGAATCTGGAAACCATCATTTTCAGCAAACTGACGCAAGAATAGAAAATCAAACACTGCATGTTCTCACTTATTTGTGGGTGTTGAACAATGAGAACACATGGACACAGAGAAGGGAACATCACACCCTGGGGTCTGTTGTAGGGAACTAGGGGAGAGACACTGGGGGGTAGAGAGATGGAGAGGGATAACATGGGGAGAAATGCTAGATATAGGTGACAGGGATGGAGGCAGCAAACCACATTGTCATGTATGTACCTATGGAACAATTCTGCATGTTCTGCACATGTACCCCAGAACCTAAAGTGTAATTATGTATATATACATGTATATATACACACATATATAACACAATTATATATGTGTGAATGCCTACATCAAAAAAGTGAAAAGTTTCAAATAAATAATCTAATCATGCAAGAAAACTACAGGCCTATATCCTTGGGAAACATAGAAGCAAAAATCTTCAACAAAGTACCACCATACTGAATTCAATGGCACCTCAAAAAACAATACAGCAAGATCAAGTGACACTTTTAGTAGGGATGCAAGATGATTTAACATTTGCACAACAATAAATGTGATAAATCGCATAAAGATAATTAAAGACAAAAACTGTATAATCATTTCCACAGAGGCAGTCAAAGCGTTTGATAAGCACCCTTTCATAATAACTCAAAAAACTAGGCATATGCAAAACATACCATAAAAGCCATTTATGGCAAACCAACAGCTAGCATGAAAAAAAAGCTGAAAAAAAAAAATGAAAAAAAGTTGAAAGCCATTCCTCAAAGTAACTTGATTTGTTCTATACTTCCCCACACGACTGAATATGGTTACATTATTCATATGTAATCCAGATGCTTTCCTGTGTGACATTTTAGATTCCTCTCATTTGCTGCTTGAGTTTTCATGCTTAGAGAGTGCAGTTTATACATGTGCCAATTTATGTTTGTACAGTAAGTGGATGGGTGGATGGATGGATGCAAAAATATTTTCAAGAAGGTTTGTCTATCATGTCTCTCAGATCATATATTTATTTTGGTGATTAACAAATATGTTTTAACATGTTCTTTAAAGATTATTGTGCATAAATGATCTCTCAGTAGCCTGTGTGTGTGTGTGTGTGTGCACTTGTGTTTGTATGAGAGAGGGAGATGGGTCAGGGGACAGTGAGAGAGAGGGCAATGCAGGAGATGGAGAGAAAAGAAATACTTCAGATTCTGATGTTTTTCCTTTTATTGTATCCTCTGGCCAAGTGCCGCTAGGTTTATTTTTATTGACTGTTCTTTGAGAATTTTAAATTTTTTTCACATGGCATACTAATTCATTTGTCCTTTGGGAAAGAGTCAAGCTTTCAGAGAGAAAGAGTTGAGTTGCTACATTTCTGGCTTAATTCTCCATATTAAACTTCCTATGGACATAATAAAATGCATTTTTCCTCAATATAAATACAACATTCAATAACCTCAGTTGCTAGCAAAGACAAAGTTTTGAATGTAAAATGCTGGCTGAGCGAACAGAAGCTTAATTTTATTACGTTATGGCCTAGACACTCAAAGTTTGTCAGGAGAGTAGATATTCAGATACAGCAAGAGTAAGGTGAGTGAGGCACTTACCTGAGTCATGAGATTTGAAAAGGAAGAATATATTAAATGAAAGATGTAAATAATATTTTAACTTATTACACTGAATGTTCCATTTGCCTGAGGCTCAAACATAGTTAATCAAGTTCCTGTTGTTGATCTAATATGGATATAAATTTTTAATATTGTGTTCATTATGACTTATTGTACATTAATTTTAATCATTAATATATTGAATTAAATGTAATTTATCTTGAATTCTGAATTTTTGAGGTACCCCATTAAATTCTGACAGAGAGGTAAGTTTCTGATCTATGTGACCTGACTGTAGCACAGCACTACTAAGAGGCTTCCTTTTTTTATGTACTTGATAATTATAAGATAATCCAAAGTGTATGTGTGTAGGTGTGTTTGTGTTTGTGTGTGTCTGTGTGTGTACACACATACACATGTAAGACTAAATATCAACTTAAACTAACATAAACAGTCTGTCTCCAAATAAACTATTTTCTTTTACAGAATATGTCAGAATATAAACATTTACAAAATATGGGAATCAATTATTTCAATAATGAATAACAAAAAATCATAGTACACAAAATCAAACCAAAATTATAAAAGAAAATTTATGAGGCTTTTGGAACTTTTTTGACAGAAACACATGAGAATTCTATTATAGAAGGGAAGACATTAATTATAGATTTCTTGTTGGAAGAGATGAATGCGTGTCTAACAATGATGTAAGAGGGACTCTACATTAGCCAATTCTCTTATCCTATTCTGCAGGGATTTTCTTTTAAGTTTTACATTATTAACGATAAAAAGAATACAAATCTCTGGCTGCCCAGATTGCTAAATCTTACTTTAAATACCACCCAGATACTTTGAAATCTCAAGTGTCTTATGATTAATATCAATTTCTGTTACAGTACATTAAGGAGTTGATACTGATCCATTCTCCTTTATACTGCCCCAGCTTCCCACTTTATGATCTAACCATCTTGCCTTAAATCAAATCATATTTATCTCTACTAAATTATCTACAACTAAATATGTAGAGAACAAATCATTTTCTTATAGTCCTACAGTCTATCAATTTTATGTAACTGAGACAGCATTTCCTCTGAGAGTTTCCATTTCAATACTTAAGACCTTTAATTTCCACTTTAAAACAAAATGAAAGCAAAGTGTTGTCCTTAAAAAAGCATTTCCTAAATTATTAAAAAGGGAATAGTACAATATCAACATCACACGATGTCTGAACATCACAGAAAATGGCAGTTTGAAAGTTCAAGAAGTTGTTCCCTCCACTGAGACAACTATTGAGCTGGCAAGAACTGTCTGAAGTAACTATTCTGGAATTCTAGAGCATAATTGAATACTTGCAGCATATCAGGGATTGTTTGATAATGAGTACTCAGAAATATCAGCGAATTTTGAGCTTCCTCTTATGGTTGTCATACCCCATCTTCAGGCCTATGGAGATATCAGGCCACAGTGTAGTGTAATACACTGGTATCAGGGTGAGCAAACAGAATTTCTCCTTCAAGAGTTCATGTTTTGAATTTTGATTGCTTCTATTGATTGTGGAGATGCTGATACAGATGCAGACCACTAACTTATCATACAGATTGAAGGAGTCATTGGTGGGAGGGAATTTAAAGAGATAGACACTCTCTTTTTTTTTTTTTTTTTTTTTTTTTCTTATTGGACAACCATTTAAGGAAATCTATACCCGGTTATTTGCTAGCTGAGGAGAGAGCACAAGTGAGACTTCAGTGGACCACACACACAACAAGGAGTGTAGCCTTTCTGAAAGTGGTTTGGAAAAGTCACTAAACAAATTGACAATTTGAGCATTCATCAGTTAAGCAGTGATCCTAGGAGAGGGGGAAAATCTGATCTCCAGTGTCACCACATTACAGTATTCAAAATGTTCAATTATCAATAAAAAATTACAATGCTTACAAAAATCATGAAATCATTAAGTTATTACTCCTTCTAGTAGAAAAGCAAATAAACAGAAGCCACTAATAGAAGCTCAGACACTGAATCTACTAAACAAAAACTTTAAATTATCGGTCTTAAGTATGCACAAAGTATGAAGGAAACCATGGCCACAGAAGCAAAGGAAATTAAAAGAACAATAAATAGGCATCTAGGGAATGTTAACAGATAGATAATCTTATAAAAGGAAGCAAAGTAATAGCTCTGGCACCGAAGAGTACAGTGTTTAGATAAATTTTCACTGGACAAGTTGAAAAACAGTTTTAAGCAAGCAGAAGACAGAAGCAGAGAATTTACATGTAGGACAAATGAAATGACTAGTAGAAGGAGAATTAAAACAAGAAGAATAAAAGAAAAAAAGAATTTTAAAAAAACCTAGCCTAAGGAACTTATGGTACACTATCTAGCATACCAACATATGTTTTATGAAATTTCCAGAATGAGATTAGAAAGAGAAAGTGTAAGAAAGAATATTTGAAGAAATAATAAATGAAAACTTCACAAATTGTATGATGGATGCCAATCTGCACATGCAAGAAGCTGAAAAAGCTCCTAGGATAAACTCAAAGAGATCCACACTAAGACACACCAAAACCACCCTGTCAAAATTCAAGCACAAAGAGAATTTTTAAAGCAATGAGTTAGATGTAACTCTTCATGGGCAAGAGACCCTCAATTAAATTAACAGCTGATATCTCATCAGAAACAATGGAAGGCAGAGAGCAGTGGGATGATATACTTAAAGTGATAATTTAAAAATTAGTTGTCAAACAAGAACTGTATATCTGGTGAAATGGTCCTTCAGAAGTAAAAGATAAATTAAGATATTCTAAGCAAAAGATAGGGAAGTTTACTATAAGAAATGCCCTACAGAGAATGATTCAGGCTGAAATGAAGTAACTAAAGCAATATAAAAAATTAAGATTACTGGTATAGGTAACTGCACATGTAAATATAACACTAGCTTTACTATGTTTTTGTAAACAGCTTTATTTTTTGCTGTATAATTCAATAGACCTACACATGTAATGACAATGGCCAATCCATATTAATGGGCACAAAATGTAGAAAGACATAATTTGTGACAATAACAATGTTAAGGGGAGGAATGATGTTGGACAGAAGGAAAGTTAATGTATGTTATTAAAGTCATATTAGTATAATTTAAACCAGATTACAAATGTAGGATATTATAAATGTAAGATATTAACAGAAATCCCCATGGAAACCTGTACAAAAATAATTAAAATCATGTAGAAAGGAAATAAAGTGGTAATCAAAATGGCACCCTGAAAAACATCAGTCAAAAAAGATATTTTTAGAGAAATTAGGAACCAGAAATTGTATAGGAAATATTAACAATAAATACTAAAATGACAGAAGCAAGTTCTTCATTATCATTATTCACTTTAAATCTAAGTGTATTAAATTCATGAGTTAAAAAATAGAGATTAACAGAAAGGACAAAGAATATGGTTCAACAATGTGTAGCTTATAAGAGATTCACTTTAGATCTAGAGACACAAATAGGCTGAAAGTGAATGATGGAAACATGTATTTATCCAATGGTAACTTAGAGAACTAGGGCTACATCAATATCAATAAAGTAGTTTTTAAATCAAAAATTATGATGGTTTTAAGTAAAAATTACATTTTTTACAAAAGTTTCAATTCATCGATAAGATATAAAAATTGTATAGATCTGCAGGGCCAGAATTATCCAGATGCCAGAGCCAGATAAAAACATCATAAGAAAACCACGTAAGATCAATATCCCTTATAAATATAGACAAAAACGTTATAAGAAAACTTCATAAGATCCAAATCCCTTATAAACATAGACACAAAAGCCTTGAACAAAATGTAAGCAAACTGAATCAAACAAAATATTACATTGATTACACACTATGACCAAATGGGATTTATCAAAAAATATAATGCTCCCCAGGCATGTAGAATGGTATGTCCAATAAAACTTTTTCTTTTGTAAACTTCCCAGTCTTGGATGTGTCTTTATCAGCAGCATGAAATTGGACTAATACAGTAAATTGGTACCAGGAATGGGGCACTGCTGAAAAGATACCCCAAAATGTGGAAGCAACTTTGAAACTGGATAAAGAGCAGAGGTTTGGAATAGTTTGCAGGGCTCAGAAGAAAATAGGAAAATGTGGAAAAGTTTGGAACTCCTTAAAGACTTGTTGAATGGCTTTTATCAAAATGTTGATAATGATATGGACAATCAAATCCAGGCTGAGGTCGTCTCAGTTGGAGATGAGGAACGTGTTGGGAACTGGAGCAAAGGTGACTCTTGTTATGTTTTAGCAAAGAGATTGGCAGCATTTTGCTCCTGCCCTAGAGATCTGCGGAACTTCAATCTTGAGAGAGATGATTTAAGTGTATCTGGTGGAAGAAATTTCTAAGCAGCAAAACATTCAAGAGATGACTTGGGTGTGTTAAAGGCATTCAGTTTTATAAGGGAAAGAGAGCATAAATGCTCAGAAAATTTGCAGACTGACAATGCAATAGAAACAAAATCCTATTTTCTGAGGAGAAGTTCAAGCCAGCTGCAGAAATTTGCATAAGTAACAAGGATGTGAATGTTAGTCTTCAAGACAATGGAGAAATTATCTCCACGACATGTCACAGGCCTTCATGGCAGCCCCTCCCATTACAGGCCCAGAGGCATAGAAGGAAAAAATAGTTTCATAGGCCAGGCCCACGTTCCCCTGCTATGTGCAGCCTAGGGACTCGGTATCCTGCATCCCTGGCACTCCAGCCATGACTGAAAGGGGCCAAGGTTCAGCTCAGGCTGTTGCTTTAAAGAATGGAAGCCCCAAGCCTTGGCAGCTTTCACATGTTATTGAGCCTGTGAGTAGGAGATAATTATATGGGAGATTTCTCCCATACATTTCTTGTGATAGTGAATAAGTCTCATGAGATCTGATGGTTTTAAAAAGGGGAGTTTCCCTGCACAAGCTATCTTCTTTTATTTGCTTCCATGTGAGATGTGCCTTTCACCTTGTGCCATGATTGTGAGGCCCCCCAACCATGTGGAACTGTAAGTACAATAAACCTCTTTCTTATAAACTGCCTAATCTCAGGTATGTCTAAATCAGCAGCATGAAAACAGACTAATACACCTTTATGTTAATAGAATGAAGAAAAATTAAACAAGTGATAATCCCAGTCAATGTAGAAAAAGCATTTGACAAAATTCAACTCCACTTAATAAAATAGTCAGCAAACTAGGCATAGATGGCCACATCCTTAACATGATAAAAAATTTTAAAAATTATAAAAATTTACAGCTAACATAGTTAACCATGATAAGTTGAAACTTTTCTTTTAAAATTAGGCACATTTTACCTACTGGTATTCAACATTGTAATTGAAGTACTAGCAGAGAAATTAGACAAGAGAAATAAATAAAAGTCATCCAGATTCTAAACAAAGAGGAAAAATTATCTCTAATTGTAGATGACATAACTAATAGAATATACAAAAATCTGCTAGAGCTAATAGTCAAGTTGAGAAAATTTGCATGGTTCAAAATTACACAAAAATCAGCCAAGCTTCTGTATAGTGACAACATACAATCCAAAAGGGAAATTAAGAAAGCATCTCATTTATAATAGCATACAAAATAGTTATTAATAAATGTAACCAAAGAAGTGAAAGACATAATGAAAACTACAATCATTGCTGAAAGAAACTGTCAGTTCTAACTAAATGGAAAGATATTTTATGTTCATAGATTGGAAGACTTGATATTAGTAGAATGTGTGATAGTTAATTTTATGTGTCGTTTTGACTTGGTAAAAAGATGGTAAAACATTATTCTGGGTGGGTCTGTGAGGATGTCTCTGGAAAATGTAAATATTTGAAGATGCCCTCTTATCAATATCTGGGCTCTCATTAAATCTGTTAAGATATAACAGAAAAGTGGAAAGGCAACTTCTTTCTCTCTCTCCTTGAACTGAAAAATCCATCTTCTCCTGCCTATGACATCAGAGCTTTCAGTGCTCTGGAATTACATTAGCACTTCTCATCCCCATTCTCAGGAGTTCAACCATGGGCTGGGACCTAAATCAGCTCCACTGGTGCTCAGGTCCTTGGACTCAGATTAAATTACCCCACCAGATTTATTGGGTCTTTAGCTCTCACATGCTTGTGTTTTCTTGGAAAACTCCAAGTAATAGAGATTTCCATACTTCTCCAGGCAATTTATAACTTCAGTGTAATGTCTATTAACTTTCTAATGGCCTTTTTTGCAAAAATTGAAAAGCAGACCTTCAAATTTATTTGAAAATTCAATGGGTCCCAAAGAGCCAAAACAATCTTGAAAAAGAATAAAATAGAAGGACTCACACTTCGTTTTTTAAAGATTTGTACAAGGATACAGTAATCAAAGCAGTATAGTACTGGCTTAAGGGATGCCATATAGATCATTGAAATAATGTTGAGAGTCCAGAAATCAATGCAACCTGATTCTCAAGGAGAATGCCAAGACTATTTATAGAGAACAAATAGTTTCCTAAATAAATGGTGCCAAGACAACTGGATTTCCACATGAAGAAGAATCAATCTTGATCCTACTTAACTTGATGTCTTAGTCCATAGTGGCTGCTCTACCAAAATATTGCAGACTGGGTGATTTATTAATGACAAAGTTCATTTCTCATGGTTCTAGAGACCAACAGCATCTACTATCCAGACATCAGCCAATTTTCTGCCTGATGAGGGCCCAATTCCTCATCAGCAGCTGTCTTTTTACTCTAACATCCCATGACTGAAGGGGTAAAAAATTCCCAAGGACATTTTTAATTATAGAACTAATTCCATTTATGAGACCTCTGTCCCCATGGTCTATTAATCTCTCAAAGCCCCCAACCCCTAATACCATCACTCTGAGGGTGAGGATTACAACAAATGAATTTTTGGGGAACATACATAAACAGACCATAGCATACAATATACAAAAAGAAACTCAACATTGATCAATAACATATTTAAATGTTAAAACTATAAAACAATCAGAAGAAAACATAAAATGTCTTCATGACCTTGGATATGGCAATGGATTCTTAAAAGCACAAGCACAAAAGCAAATAAAAATAAATTGCACTTTAAAAATCTCAAAGCTTTTGATAAATAAAAACCATTAGCAAGATTATGAAAACATACAGAAATGGAGAAAATATCTGTAAATCTGATATCTGGTAAGTGCTTAACATCCAGAATATAGAAAGAACTCTTACATTTAAACAACAAAAGAGTAACAATCCAATTAAAAAATGGGAAAAGGAATGGAATAGACATTTCTCCAAAGAAAGTGTACACATGGCCAACAAGAACATGAAAAAAGCAATCATTGATCATGAAGGCAGTATGTATTAAAGCCGAAACGAAATACCGCCTCACATAATTAATACGGCTTTAATGAAGAACATGGAAAAAAGCATTGGTGGTGATTACAAGAAATAGGTACATCCTGGTGAGAATGTAAATCATGCAGCCACTGTGGAAAATAGTTTGGTGGTCCCTTAAAAATTAAAACAAAATACTCTGACATTATACTTGTAGGTATATATCTGAGAGACAAAAAAAAAAGTATGTCCACACAGCAATTTGTTTACAAATGTATATAGCAGCATTATTCATTATCCAAAAGGTGAAAATAACTCAAATATCTCTCAATGGATAAATGAACAAAGCACAGTTTTCTCAGACAACAAAATATTATTCAGTCAGAAAAAGGCATAAAGTACTAATACATGTTACAACTTGGATAAACATTAAAAGCATATGTTAAGGAAAGAAACGCATCACAAAAAATCACATATTTATGGCCTGGTGTGGTGGTTCACGCCTGTAATCCCAGCACTTTGGGAGGCCGAGGTGGGCGAATCATTTGAGGTCATGGTTTCAAGTCCAGCCTGGCCAACATGGTGAAACCCTGTCTCTACTAAATATTTAAAAAAAATAGCCAGGCATCGTGGTGGGCACCTGTAATCCCAGCTAATTGGGAGGCTGAGGCAGGAGAATCACTTGAACCTAGGGTGCAGAGGTTGCACTGAGCTGAGATAGTGCCACTGCTCTCCAGCCTGGGACACTGAGTGAGACCCCATCTCAAAAAAAAAAAAAAAAAAGCACACATTTGTATGACTTCTCTTATATGAGAACACAAATTCTTAGAGACAGAGAATAAATTATAGGTTACTAGGGCTAAAAGGAGTGGAGAATGGGGAATAATTACTTAATAGGTATGGGGCGCTTTTATAGGATGATGAAAAATTTCTAAAATTAGAGAGACTTGGTGTTTTCAGAACATTAAAAATACACTACTGCTGAATTGTACCAAAAAACATGCTGAATCACAACTTTAAAATTGCTCATCATAATATGAATATGACCTCAATTAAAAAAAATTAAAGTCACATGATACACAGTATTTATTGTTATAATCTCCTGTAAAACACATTGGTCCTAAGCTTAGGACAAATTACATCAGTATAAATTGTATATGTGTTTTACAGATTATTCCCATTCTTCTATCTCAATTGTTTAATTGACTATGGAACCAACTCTAAAGCTTACAGTAAATTTATTTTGCTGAGAAGCAGAATTTTGAAAAATAACATCAATTCTGAAAGCTATTTTCTTTATTAATTCTATATGTAGCAGTAATTATGTTCATGAGATACCAAATACAACAGAAAGCAATGTTGGTCATTGAATAATATTTATTATAGATTATTTAAATACTAGCTTCTGAAATTCCTATCCTTCTCTGTATTTGATGATGAATACATTCAAAATTATAATTCTGTTAACTTGTTTTCAAATCATAATAGAATTAAATACATTGCTTCCACTTTTGCATATTTAGTAAATTTTAGTCTTTATGTTTTATTGAGTTGACCTTAGGAAAGGGACTAGTCAACTAAATTTATTTGATATTTCAAACTCATTTTAAATGGTCTATGAAAAATAATGTCAGAACAAAAAGTGTTTAATTAGAAAAATCAATGTTATCTACTTCATAAAACATATTTTAAAAATCATAATGTATTAAGCACTACTAAAACTTAGATACTGATATAAGTGCTATTCTATTTTTTCCTAATAATTGTTTTAATCTGTCCCATTTTATGAAAACTATATATTCCATGGAATGCTATGCAGCTGTAAAATAGAAAGAGATCATGTTCTTTGCAGCAACATAGACAGAGCTAGAAACCATTAGTTTATTCCCAAGTGAACTATTGCAAATACAGAAAGCCATATTCCACTTGTTCTCACTTATAAGTAGGAAATAAACATTGAATACACATGAACACAATAAAGGGAACAATAAGCACTAGGACTTACTTGAGGATGGAGGGTGGCAGAGGGTGACGATCAAAAAGCTATTGAGTACTATGCTTATTACCTGGGTAAGAAAATCATCTGTACACCAAAACCCCACAATGCAAAATTTACCTACATAACAAACCTGCATCTATACACTTGAACTGAAAATAAAAGTTTTTTTTAAAAAAGAATATCATGTATTGAAAACTGATCATCAAACCCTATAGATGTCTTATTATCAGTTTTTATGATTATTCAAAAGTATATCAGCAAAAAGATAAATTTTGTCTAGTAAATTATAATTTATTGAAATAATCTGCTGTGATATAAAATATGTTGGAAAATGTAATGCAAGAGGATTGACATTAAAGTTAATTTAACCTAAAGTCCACTTTTTAAAGTTATTTGTCAAATGTGACCTTATTAGGGACAGAATTGAGATTTGTGTCTAAAGTGTTTTTTTTTTTTTTTTTCTAATTTCCTGCCTCGAGTCTCATTTACCAGCACTTACAAGTTACTTCAGTAAGAGACTTTAAAAAAAATTTGAATATTTAGTTAATTTACTCATCTCATTTTTTATTAATGTTATCTCTCCAATGTGAATATTATTATTTTACTAGACAATAATCTTAAATCTGTTGAAATTTTTAAAAATAACATAAAAAATGTTAATAATGAAACCTGCAAGGGTACTTTTTGACCAAAAAATTAGATCTACCTGCATACTAATCTATTTATATAGGCATACACCTGGTATCTGTGTATGTATAAACATACAATTATATTAACTATATCATTAAATCCCATATGCTACATATTAACAAAATTACATAATGTATGATAATATACATGCTATAATAAATTATATGAAATGGCATATACAATCATTATTAATGTATATTAAATGTATATACATTTATACTATAAAATATACATGTTTTGTATGTGTATATAAACAGTATAGACATCTGCTTGTCTTCTGTTTTAATTATTATTAGATTTGTGTAGGAAGATAGACAGACAGACAGAGAGATAGATAGATAGTTGCGTGGACCATATTGGGGTTTTTTTTGGTGACATTCAATAGTTTGAAAATTGGATTTTATGTATTAAAAACTTACTTGTACAGTTTTTCTGACTATGCATGTCTCCAAAAATGGAACTTTCACTTAGAAAGCTAAAAATAACCAATATTGAAAGCTTGCTGTATTTCAAATGTTGCTCTAAGTACTCTATGCTTCTCAGCTTATTTAATCAATAAAACAACTAATTTAAAGGGTATGCAATAAATACACCTTAATAATTTTCTTGTATACTGTAGGGTGATATATAGTACTTACACTGTGTGAGTATGTGAAAAGCAAGAGAAATTAAGTATGCAAAGTACTTATCATATTACTGTGGTACAAAATAAAGGACTGAAAACTATTATTTCTATTATTATTACTATTTTATTTTTTTGAAAAGGAGTCTCACTCTGTCACCCAGCCTGGAGTGTAGTGGTGGGATCTTGGCTCACTGCCCTCTCCACCTACCAGGTTCAAGTGGTTCTGCTGCCTCAGCCTCCTGATTAGCTGGAGTTACAGGTATATGCCACCACACCCAGCTAATTTTGTGTATTTTTGGTAGAGATGAGTTCTCACCATGTAAGCCAGGATGGCCATCTTGAACTCCTGATCCCAAATGATCTGTCCACCTCAGCCTCCCAAAATGCTGGGATTGTAGGCATGAGCCACCATGCGCTGCTTATTACTATTATTAAAGTCATTTTAATATACTGTTAGATTGTAAGAGAGGAAGGAAAAAATCTTGGAAATGGCAAGGTGAGAGAATGTGACATTTAAGGCTACTACAATTAAGCATAGGTAGAGATTAGATAATCTACCAATAGGAATTCCTAGTTTTGCACATGATAGAAGCCATATTATATAACAGTTTAGGATGTTTCCCCAATATACAATGGTATTTATGACATTAATCACAAATCTATCTGTACATCACATATATCAAACTATATATTGTGACATTATTAGTTAATAAAAAGTATAATGCTTCAAAAGGGAAAACCACATTAAAGGAATTTTAAATTAATGTGATAATGGTGAGAATAAAGTTGGTGATGATTTTTGTTTTCTTTTGTTTTACTTTAAGTTTCAGGATACATGTGCAGAACATGCAGGTTAGATACATAGGTATACATGTGCCATGGTGGTTTGCTGCATCCATCAACTGTCATCTAGGCTTTAAGCCTCACATGCTTAGATATTTGTCCTAAGGCTCTCCCTCCTTTTGCCTCCACACCCCTCTTACAGGCCCTGGTGTGTGTTGTTCTGTTCTCTGTGTCTATGTGTTTTCACTGCTCAACTCCCATTTATGAGTGAGAACATGTGTTGTTTGGTTTTTTGTTCCTGTGCAGTTTGCTGAAGATAATGACTTCCAGCTTCATCCGTGTTCCTGCAATGGACATGATCTCATTCTTAATTGGAACTAAAACACTCCTTAGCAAATGCAAAAGAACTGAAATCATAACAGTCTCTCAGACTACAGCGCAATTAAATTAGAACTCAGGTAAGAAAATCATTCAAAACACACAACTACATGGAAATTGAACAACCTATTCCTGGATGAAATCCTGGGTAAATAATCAAAGTAAGGCATAAATAAAGAAGTTCTTTGAAAACAGTGAGAACAAAGACAGAATGTACCAGAATCTCTGGGACACAACTAAAGCAGTGTTAACAGGCAAATTTATAGCACTAAATGTCCACATCGGAAAGCTGGAAAGCTCTCAAATTGACACCCTCATATCACAGTAAAAAGAGCTAGAGAAACAAGAGCAAACAAATTCAAAAGCTAGCCAAAGACAAGAAATAACTAAAATCAGAGCAGAAATGAAGCAGCTAGAGACATCAAAAACCATTCAAAAAATCAATGAATCCAGGAGCTGTTTTTTTTTTTTTTTTTTTTTTTTTAAGTAACAAAATAAGTAGACCACTAGCTAGACTAATAAAGAAGAAAGGAGAGAAGAATCAAATAGACACTAAAAAATGGTAAAAGGGGCCGGGCGCGGTGGCTCAAGCCTGTAATCCCAGCACTTTGGGAGGCCGAGGCGGGTGGATCAGGAGGTCAAGAGATTGAGACCATCCTGGTCAACAAGGTGAAACCTCGTCTCTACTAAAAATACAAAAATTAGCTGGGCATGATGGTGCGTGCCTGTAGTCCCAGCTACTCGGGAGGCTGAGGCAGGAGAATTGCTTGAACCCAGGAGGCGGAGGTTGCAGTGAGCCAAGATCATGCCATTGCACTCCAGCCTGGGCAACAACAGCGAAACTCCATCTCAAACAAAACAAAACAAAACAAAACAAAACAAAACAAAACAAAACAAAACAAAAAATTAAAAAAATGGTAAAAGGGATATCACCACTGACCCCACAAAATACAAACTACCATCAGAAAGTACTATGAACACCTTTATGCAAATCAACTAGAAAATCTAGAAAATCTAAATTTCTGGACACATACACCCTCCCATGACTAAACCAGAAAGAAGTCAGATCGCTGAATAGACCAATAACAAGTTCTGAAATTGAGACAGTAATTAATAGCCTACTAATCAAAAAAACCCCAGGACCAGACAGATTCACAGCCGAATTCTACCATAGGTATAAGTGCAGGTGGTAATATTCCTTCTGAAACTTTTCCAAACCATTGAAATATGGGGACTGCACCCTAATTCATTTTATGAAGCCAGCATCATCCTGATACCAAAATCCGGAAGAGACACAACAAAAAAAGAAAACTTTAGGCCAATAACTCTGGTGAACATCGATGAGAAAATCCTCTATAAAACATTGGCAAACTGAAGGCAGCAGCACATCAAAAAGCATATCTACTACAATCAAGTTGGTGATGATTTTGATTATGAATCTTGATAAAACTAAAATTTCAAAGGGGAGCAAAGAAAGGGGAGAATAAGAAGGAAAGAGGGAAGAGGGTAGTCAGAGTAAGGAATAAAAATGGAAGGAAGGACAGGAGGACGCGGAAGGGAGAAAGATGCAGGGAGTTAAGAACACGAAGCGGTAATTTCAATTTGGAATAGAAGGGCAGTGGTCATATTATGGTCTTGGTTGTGAAAAGATGTAAGATTGTATTTCTTGCTTGGCTACTGACTTGCACTGCCCTTATCCTCCTGAACCTTGAACATATCTTGAGATGTCTTTGATGAACTTTGACCTTATCTGAGAACAGGTGATGGAGGAGACATCATTTTCCTTGGTTCTAGCAGACACTTGACATCAGTAAGAACTATCACTTTCTCATGTAAAGTATTGGATTATTATTTTCTGGGAATCTTAACAATTGAATCTCCAAATTATAGAAAGTTTTGTAAGAAAAATGGAAAGAAACTGTTCTCTGCCTTTGGGAAGTAGACTGACAGCAGTGACAGACCTTTGAGGTTTATTACATTCTTTGTTTTAGTAGTGCTACGATTTTTAACACGTTTTTGTCTTTAAAAAAATGTGTATACCATTTTAAAATAATTTGAAAGAAACAGCATCTGTTACTTTCCTCAGAAACCTGTCTTTCCAAATTTATAGCACAAATTGATTTTTTTTTCTTTATGAACAGCCACTTTCTTTAGATTCTTGTAAGCTTTTATGAGCATCACCAATTCAGTTTCCTTGGGGTAATGATCCAAAGTTTTTCATTTCTATGCTATAATGGATATGATAACTTCAACTTATGCAATGTGGGGTATATATGTGTGATATCAATGTATTACCTAACAATTTCTATATATTTTATGATGCCAAATAACACATTACCAAATGAATGGCGTGTATACATTTTTTATTTTCATTAATTTATTATTTTACTTCATCTTTAATTATCCTGATTTTTTTTTATTGTACTTTGGGTTCTGACGTACATGTGCACATTCTGCATCCTGCAGGATTGTTACATAGGTACATACATGCAACAATGTTGTATGTACGTGGTTTTCTGTCTCCATTCCCCTCCACATCACTTACATCAGGAATTTCTTCCTGTGTTATCCCTCCCCATCCTCCCCACTCCCTGCTGTGCCTCACCACCACTTCCCTCCACCACCCCCACCTAGCCCTGTGAGTGTTGTTTCCTTCCCTGTGCCCAAGTGTTCTCATTATTCATCACCCGCCTATGAGTGAAAACATGCGGTGTTTAGTTTTCTGTTCTTGTTTCGGTTTTCTGAGAATAATGGTTTCTAGATTCACCCATGACCCTACAAAGGACACGAACTCATCGTTTGTTATGGCTGCATAGTATTCCATGGTGAATATGTGCCACATTTTCCCTGTCCAGTCTATCATCAATGGGCATTTGGGTTGGTTCCAGGTCTTGGCTATCATAAACAGTGCCACAACAAACATATATGTGCATGTGTCTTTATAATATAATGATTTATAATCCTTTGGATATATACCCAGTAATGGGATTGCTGGGTCAAATAGAATTTCTATTTCTAGATCCTTGAGGAATTGCCACACTGCCTTCCATAATGGTTGAACTAATTTATATTCCCACCAACAGTGTAAAACTGTTCCTTTTTCTCCACATCCTCTCCAGCATCTGTTGTCTCCAGATTTTTTTATGATCACCATTCTAACTGGCATGAGGTGGTATCTCAATATAGTTTTGATTTGCATTTCTCTAATGACCAGTGATTATGAGCATTTTTTCATATGTTCGTTGGCCACATATACGTCTTCTTTTGAAAAGTGTCTGTTCATATACTTCACCTACTTTTGAATGGGTTTATTTGTTTTTTTTTTTTTTTTTTTTTTTTTTTTTTTTTTTTTCTTGTAAATCTGCTTTAGTTCTTTGTAGAGTCTGGATATTAGCCCTTTGTCAGATGGGTAGATTGCAAAAATTATTTCCCATTCTGTTGGTTGCTGGTTCACTCTAATGATTGTTTCTTTTGCTGTGCAGAAGCTCTTAAGTTGTATTAGATCCCAAATTTGTCTACTTTGGTTTTTGTTGACACTGCTTTTTGGTGTTTTAATAAAGAAGCCCTTTCCTGTGCCTATGTCCTAGATGGTTTTTCCTAGGTTTTCTTCTAGGGTTTTTATGGAGTTCATTCTCATGCTTAAAACTTTAATCCATCTGGAGTTAATTTTTGTATAAAGTGTAAGGAAGGGGTCCAGTTTCAGCTTCCTGCATATGGCTAACCAATTTTCCCAACACCATGTATTAAACAGGGAATCCTTTCCCCATTGCTTGTTTTTGTTAGGTTTGTCAAAGATCAGATGTTTTTAGATGTGAAGCGCTGCTTCTGAGGCCTCTTTTCTGGTCCATTGGTCTATATCTCTGTTTTGGTACCAGTACCATGTTGTTTTAATTAGTGTAGCCTTGTAGTATAGTTTGAAGTCAGGTAGCTTGATGCCTCTAGCTTTGCTATTTTTGCTTAGAATTGTCTTTGCTGTGTGGGCTCTCTTTTGGTTCCATATGAAGTTTGAAGTGTTTTTTTTTCCAGTTCTGTGAAGAAGGTCAATGGTAGTTTGATGGGGATAGCATTGAATCTATGAATTTCTTTGGGCATTATGGCCATTTTCACAATATTGATTTTTCCTAACCATGACCATGGAATGCTTTTCCACCTGTTTGTGTCCTCTCTTATTTACTTGATCAGTGGTTTGTAGTTGTCCTTGAAGAGACCTTTTGCATCCTTTGTTATTTGTATCCCTAGGTATTTTATTCTCTTTGTAGCAATTGTAAATGTAGGTTCATTCATGATTTGTCTCTCTGTTTGTCTGTTGTTGGTGCATAGGAATGCTTGTGATTTCTGCACATTGATTTTGTATCCTGAGACTTTGCAGCAATTAATAGCCTACCAACCAAAAAAAGTCCAGGTCCAGAGGGGTTCACAGCCGAATCCTACCAGACATTCAAAGAAGAGCTGGTACCATTCCTGTTGAAACTATTCCAAACAATACCAAAGGTGGGAATCATCCCTAACTATTTCTATGAGACCAACATCATCCTGATACCAAAATCTGGCAGAGACACAACTAAAAACGAAAACTACAGGCCAATATCCGTGATGAACATTGATGCAAAAATCTTCAATAAAATACTGGCAAACCAAATCCACAGCACATTATAAAGCTTATCCACCATGATCAAGTAGGCTTCATCCTGGAGATGCAAGGCTGGTTCAACATAGGCAAGTCTACAAACGTAATCCATCACATAAACAGAACCAAAGACATAAACCACATGATCATCTTAATAGATGCAGAGGTCTTTGACAAAATTCAACAGCACTTTATGCTAAAAACTCTCAATAAACTAGACATTGATGGAACATATCTCAAAATAATAAAAGCTATTTATGCCAAACCCACAGTCAATATCATACCGAACAGGCAAAAACTAGAAGCACTCCTTTTAATAACTGGCACTAGACAAGGATGCCATCTCTCACCATTCCTATTCAATATAGTATTGGAAGTTCTAGCCAGAGCAATTAGGCAAGAGAAAGAGATAAAGGGCATTCAATTAGGAAAAGAGGAAGTCAAATTGTCCCTATTTGCTGATGACATAATCGTAGATTTAGAAGACCCCATTGGCATATATATTTTAACATTAATCCAAAATTAACACTCTAGAAAGATTATTAGTATTATACAGGAGACCAATATTTTGTGGATAAACATGACATTTATTATAGCTACAACACATTTCTATGCCTATTTTGAGGAAATTAAATTCTTACTTCAGATTACCAGTAAATAAATTAACAAAATTCTCCATTTATTTGTGAGTGCTTCAATGGATAAGTTTTCCTAGTTGTAATTTTAGCATCATCAAACACAAAACCTGTGAGGTATTGAAGAAAAGTAAAAACTCATTTGAAGGCGGGGCATGGTGGCTCATGCCTGTAATCTCAGCACTTTGGTAGGCAAAGGTGGGCAGATCACCTGAGGTCAGTGGTTCGAGACCAGCTTGGCCAACATGGTGAAACTCCATCTCTACTGAAAATAAATAAATAAATAAAATACAAAAACTAGCTGGGTGCAGTGGTGGATGCCTTTAATCCCACCTACTTGGGAGGATGAGGCAGGAGAAGCTTGGGAGGCAGAGGTTGCAGTGAGCTGAGATCATACCATTTCACTCCAGCCTGGGTGACAAAATTGAAACTCCATTTAAAAAGAAAAAAAAAAAAAAGGGAAAACGAAACAAAAAAACTCATTTGGAAATACTTTAAGATTATGAAGAAATGTATTTTCTATGAAAAAATCATAATTTTCTAGTATAAAACTATTAAAGATGCGTAATGATTCAACTTTGAATTTATATGATTTTTAAAAATTCTTCTGAGTAGTTACTTTTAAATTTAAAAACCTCCTAATTTTACACCTATGATAATTTAAAAAGCTACTAACCTTGACTAACTATATTATTTTTATGAAAGGGTATATTTGTCTGTTTTTATGTTGCCAATAAAGACATACCCAAGACTGGGTAATTAACAAAGAAAAAGAGGTTTAATGGACTTACAGTTATATGTGCCTGAGAAGGCCTCATAATCATGGTGGAGGGCAAAGAGGGAAAAAAGTCACGTCTTACATGACTGCAGGAAAGACAGCTTGCCTAGGGGAACTCCCCTTTATAAAGCCATCAGATCTTGTAAGAACAACCCCGGAAAAGCCTTCTCCCATGATTCAATTACCTCCCACCAGGTCCCTCTCACAGCAGGTGGGAATAATGGGAGCTACAATTCATGATGAGATTTGGGTGGGGACACAGTCAAGCCATATCAAGGATTATGAAATTGTCTGAGTTTTAATATTATTTCCAATATACAAGCATTAAAAACTGAGAATTTAAATGTAATTAGTAGAAAGCAACATTAAAGCAGAGCAACTAAATAGTAGGGACTTTTTGGTATCATCTGAATGTGTTAGAGTGTGACAATGGCAATATGTAGAATCTTTATATTTACAAATTCTATATTTGCAAATCCAGAAATAATTCTCAAGCAAGGCATTCATTAATTTTATGTGTCAATTTGAAAGATGGGTAAAGCAAATTGCCTCCATAATATTGGTGGGCATTATCCAATCCATTGAAAGCCTGAATGGTACAAAAAGACGCTGCTCCCCCAAGCCAAAGGGTATTTTCCAGCAGACTTTATCTGCATCGTCAGCTTTCCTGAGTCTCCAGCCTGCTAGCCTCTGGACTGGAACTAAAATGATAGCTTTTCTGGGTCTGTAGGCTGCTGGTCCACACTGCAGATTTGGGACTCCAGCCTCCTTCATCATGTGAGCCAATTCCACAGAGATAGATGATTGATTCATACATAGATAGGAGAGAGAGAGAGAGAGAGAGAGAGAGAGAGAGAGAGAGAGAGACTCAGGAAGGCAGACAGACACACAGATAGATGATAGATAGACAGATGATAGATAGATAGATAGGTAGGTAGATAGATAGATATTCCATTGGTTCTGCTTCTCTTGAGAACATGGGATAAAACAGTCATTTATTTAGTCCAACACTATTTTAAGTGCTATTAGGTATCCTAGAAGATTGATCAGGGAGAGACGTGAGAAGCAACATCGTGCCTATGCTTTGAATATGGCATATGCTGTTGTGATTTTTTTTTAATGAAAGAAAAATTTTGTTACTAGATGCAGACACAGAGAAAGAATCTGAGAAATTGTTAGAAACACATGGCAACACAGTTAGCCCTGTTTTCTTTGTATCTACAACCATTGTTAACAGGGAGTAGAATATTCTCTCCCACCCTCCACCACTTTGCTCCTTTAGATCTGATTCCTGTGATCCCTTAAGGGCTTCTGGGTCAGTAGAACTCTGCTAATCAAAGAGCTACTGAAGCCTCCATTGGGCATATCAGCACAAAATCATAGCAGAAACCCATCTCTCTATTACTCTTAAATGTGCCAGCTCCTGACTCCCAGTGCCCAGAGCTCATATTTGGAGTAATTTTGGACATATTTTGGTTCATCAGAAGTTTTCATTTGTAATGTTAGTTTAGATAAATTGGTAAAACTGAAAGTGTGTGAAATTGTAATATTTTGTTTATTTATCTTCATTTCCAAATTCTAAAACACTTATCTTTCATGGAAAAAGCAGACTTCCATGCTAATTATTTTGAGATACAAATGTACAAGAGCACATGGGGTCAAGTATTATAACCTAAGAGAGATGTTCCTTAATTCCTAGTAAGTAAAAGTCATACTTCTCTTGCACGTGTTCATTCCCATTCTGCTTTATTTTTGTTTTTAGCACTCCCTTTTCATTGAAATTACATATTTATCTACTTGTTTAATAGAAAAGAGGGTTAAATTGTAACCTCCTTTACTATACTTCATATTTTATAATGAAAGAGGCTTTATTTGCTTTCTACTTCCTACACAACAGAGAGTAGATAATCAATAAAAGGCCTTCTATATGCCTGAATGGAGAAGTTAATTATTAAATGAATTAACTGAATAGTTTTGTCTAATTTTTTTCTCCTGTGGACCACCTCAATTTCCAAGTGCATCTCCTTAGAAAGGCATAAAAGAAGAATCTTCTTACATTTCTATTCAGATTAAAATAAGGTGAATTTGTCTTAATTAATGGATGTTCAAATTTCCTTGTGAAATGGTCTCAGAGAAAATTTAAATAATAAAAATGTGCTAAAATTTTAAGTAAAGAACATTTCCACATAGTTGTTTTAAATAGAATTTTCTTATCCTGGTATCATCATTGCGCAATGCACCAACAGTATATGTGCCTAGGATTGTTTATCCCAGACTATTCTTTAGAAAGCCCTATGTATCTGACAATTAGATATAATTAAACAACAAGAATTGAAGAATAGCTGTAGCTTAATCACTTAGAGCTGAATCAGTCAAAATCCAAAAAACAAGTGACAATCTTCCCTCCTCCACGTAAGGTCACTGTCTTCCTTCCACAGAAGTTCTTTTCTACTTCATAAAGAGCCCTGACCCTCTTGTAATTCATCACCATTCATAACCTCAGCAACAAGCAATGGGTATTGTGTTCAGTGCACAGGATTGTGCAAAGATGTATAAAGTGTGTTTCCTAGCTTTAGAAGATTAAAATTTGCATTATATTTTTAAAACATTAAAATAGTCATAGTGTATATAATAGGAAAAGATGCAAATAACTTTATCGACCTTAAAACACAGGTGTTCTTAGAAATAGCTCAGTGCATGGCTTGTCAAACCATTTATGACTCTCCTTGATGTTATTCCAAAGTGTTGAGGTTCAGCTGGGGATTCCTTTAACTTCAGTGCTGAATTTCTGCTCTAGATATATCATTTGTGACTCATCACTATAAATATATCAGTAATCTTAGGCCTTTGCTCTCCCTATTTGTTAAAGGGAAATTGTTTTTCCCTGCTGAGTTTGTTTCCATTCTCCTAATTTTTGAGAAAATACTGCTGCCAGACTAAGTACTTTTTAGTTTTGTTGGTGTCATTGTTTGTTTTCTTTGTTTGGTTGTTTTATTTTTTTTGTTTTGTGGGATTTAAAACTTGGATAAAACAGAAATGAAGAAAGGAAGGAATTGGATGGGTGGGACTTAAGAAAAAAATTTGAAAACTGCTGAGGGAAATGGAAAAGTATTGCATCTATTTCACAGTGTTTGAGAAATGTACACAATAAATTTGGGAGTATCTTTAAATTCTATTATGCACAGCATTTCTTTGGTTATGACACTGCTCTGCGAAGAACATGTCCAGAGAACCATATAGCCGTTGCTATGTTTATTCTTCCTATCCAGGGGAGTCAAGTTTTAGATGAGGCCAGAATGATAAGATTGCAGCACTTATAAAGATATGGGGAAGAAAATTCCTGGAAAATATCCTGATATAGAAACGATCTATGTTTTTTGAGGGTCACAAAAGATACATCTTTACAGCTTGAATTTCAGTGGGATTGAAAGAAATAGGGACTTATAAACAAAATAGACACAGGAGCCAAAACCTTTGGAGGGATCTAAGCATGGCAATATAAATTTTTGGAAATTATTTGCCCAACTTTAGGTTAATGTAAGTGTTCTGAACATGTTTAAGGTAGGTGAGCCTAAGCTGTGATGTTCTGTAGTTTAAGTATACTAAACTCATTTCACTAATAATATTTCCTATTTACAATGGGTTTAACAGCACATAACTCCATCATAATTTGAGCAGCATCTGTATGATATGCCACTGAATGAATATATCACAAAATATCTATGCATTCTAATGTTGTTGAATGATATTTGGATTGTTTTATGTTTCTGGATGTTACTTATAATGCAATGAAAATCTGTATACTTGTTAGTCTTTAAATATACAGATTTATGTTGCATGTATACCTTGGGGTGAAACTGCTGGGTCATAGAGAATGCAGATATACAGCAAAGCAGATATGGAAAAACAGCTATCCAATTGAAAAACAGCTGTCCAAATTGTGGTATCATTTTACCTTCCCAAAAGTAGCATATGAAAATTTTCATTCTTCATAGGCTCCCAAGACTTAAAATTGTCCATCTTTTAAAGTTTAGACATCCTGGATGTGAAATATCATAGTTTCATTTGTACAACCTAAAAAACGTTATTGGTCAGTCACTCTAACTATTCCTTTTTTTGAAATGCCTGTTCAAGTTCTGTTACCATTTTTAGAGTGGGGAAGGAGGGGCTGAATGTCTTTCCCTTATTAATTTGAGTGACTTCATTTTATATATTCTGGATATGAGTACTTCAGATAAAACAATTACAAATATTTTAGAAGTTTCATCATTTTATATTTAGATAAATAATCGACCTGCAATTGATTTTGGGGAATGCTTTGAGGTAAGAGTCAAATTCATTCCCCCTCCCATTGGTATATCCAACTAGCCCACAATGTACTTAATTTAATTTATTGAAAAACTTTTCCACTGCTCTGCCATGCCATATTTTACTGATTTAATATAACATTGCTTTTTCTGTAGTGTAGGAAACAAATGGTAGGTGAGCCAAGACTGGGGAGATGGGAAAATGTTGGAGAAGGAAAGAACAAATGTTTGACCATGATGGAGTTTTAGCAGTAGAAATGGAGAGAATGAAATTCCAAAAATGTTTTGGAGGTTAAATATTTCCTGACATAGTTCATATGGGTTTCAAGGAAAAGAGACAAATCAAGGATAACCCTTGGTTTTGGCTTAAGTAAATGAAACTGCTGTGTGCCATTTTGAGTTGGGGGATGTACACAATATATCCCATGGATTTCAGCTTCACCACTGGGGATTTTTTTGAAAGTTTTCCCACAAGAAAAATAAAGTAATTATTTTCAAAACTTCTACAATTTTTCCATACTTTTAAACATCTAAATTAAAACTAATTAATTCTGTCTTTCTAGGAAAAACTGAGTTTTCTAGGAATTTTCAAAGCATTTAATTACATGGGTAGTGATAATACTTAAGTACTTGGAAAGTCTCATCAGTTGCAATTTTAATAATGTAGAAAATACTAAATGTTAATTAGGTATTATTATTTATCTTAAGAATGCTGTATTTTCCAAGGATTATGTTTAGATTGTTTGAATCTACATCATTTTCACATTATAAAGAAAAAATGCATGTATAATGATAATACAGTATTTGTTTTCACCTATTCTATACATTGCTTAAAATCAAATAGAATTATATAAAGATTGACTTAAATGTCTCTATCTGTATTTAAAATTACCCTTTCACTTTTATTGTTTCTAATTTAACTGTAGTTGTGTACAGGCAAACACACAAAAGTTTAGAAAAATGTCTTGAGAAAAATCATAGAAATTTTAATACTGTTCGCTTTTATTTTGATTACAAAGTGCTTTCCAGCCATGATAATTGACCTTTACTCATAAAATTGATCCCTGGCACAGTAAATTGAGTCATTTATGTAAGAATAGCTGTTTAAGTTAAGTAGGCTTTTAAGTCCACATTTTTCCTAAATATCAGCCTGAGTTCAAGGTACTTTAGGAGAATAAAAAAAGTATTTTCTTTAAAAAAAATGCAGTTTCTTTGGTCATTTTAGTGTTTAAGAAAACAAAACACACTACAATTTCAACTTTGTGCACCAAAAGTTCCTTTTGCATGAAGCTTTTAAAAGAAATGAATTGGAAAATACAGTTCCATCTGTTAACTCATCCCTTTGACATATAGAGTATTTGGTAAAATCCTAAAAAATAGATTCAAAACAACTTTTGTATAAAATGAAGGAAATAATGTGAAACCAATTCTGTTTTTCTTTCAAGAAAGATCAAAAAGAGGGAATCATGTGTCTTACATTGCTAAAAATCAGGATATAAGATGATCACCATATATAAATGCGGTGATTTTGAGGAGACAGTCAAATAAAGTAGTTATCGACTCTCTTTATGAATTGGTCATTAGCGTATGTTTGGATTACTTTCCCATTAACATACTGAGGTTTTCATGAAAATGATGGAGAAGCTCAAGCATTGCATAGATAGTAAAGATATGACAAACAAAATGATTTAAAAAATGCTTTTTTTTCAAATTATGAAAACTCTGTTTACCCCAAGTAACATGAATACTAACCAAAGATGTCTTTGTGGTATTTATTTTCCGTTTTGGTTTTTATTATTCAGCCAAGTGTATTTATTTATTTATTTATATTATTTTTTAATAAAACAGAAACTAAAGTTCCTGAGTCTCAACATTTTCCGGTTGTAGAGCTTCAAATGTGTGAAAAATATAGGTTATGTATTAACAGAATGATTGTAGTATCAAAATTATGAATATTTTCATTGTGATCTACCAGAGAGGAGTGAGTGGCACACATATTCAGTAAGCATTTTGATTTTTAGTTCAGGATAATTGCTAAAAGCAAAAATACTAATATGGGTGGGCATGGCAAAATGCTCCAACATTCCAGATCACATATTTATTTTACGGAACTTATCTAATTATTAAAATATGGGCAGAATTCATGATGATTATCTATAAACAGCCGTCACCACCATATTTACAAATATTGATTTGACTTTGTAACTCACTCATATCATTAAATTTAGCATCCTAAGTCTTCTACTGCAAACTTGGCTCCAAGGGAAGGTTACTAACTTGGGAACCATATAAAGTCACTATTTCCCTCTCCAAGTGATTCTGGAACCCTTGTGAAGGTTGAATGTAACTTTTCCATCTTTCTCCATGAAGCACCTGCCAATCTGTGTTGGTAGACAAGGTGAAAGTGTATGCCACCTAGGAGCAGAGCCATGCCTCAATGTCATCATCTCAAATCACTGCAAAATTAGTCTTCCAGGAATTCTTTCTCTGGCTGCTTTCTCCCAGTCATCCTAAAGATCATAATATTGTCTCTCCTCATCTTCATAGTTCACACTCATAATTCCTGCATGTGGTTGATGCTCCTTTTAATACAACTAAAGAGGAAAGAAAAAGATTATTTTTTCACACATAAAACATCTGACAATACTTCCCTATTTCACAGGGAGAAACTTTTTGCTCTCACTTAGATAAAGAGAAATATTTCTTATCACAACAACACAAAGCAACAATAACAAAAAATTAGTGGTCAAGTTTGTAAATACAATGAGCCTTCTCTTGAAAGTAATTACCATGTGGTCTCCACTGCACAGATGCTCTCATTTGTACAAACTCGTGTCTAAAATACAACTTCTTTTACTTGTACAAACATGAATTTTGTTACTAAGTTTGTAGTTTCAGGTAAAAATCTACATGAGAATAGGTTTCATTCAAAAAAGACATTTCGAGTTAAGTGTTGCAAGAATTTTCAACAAAGACTTAAACAAATCAGCAGAACTTATGTGTATTTTTGACAGAGTGTTTTATTCTCAAGGTTATTTTTTATTACATGCTAAAATTTAAATATACACCCTAAAGATAACAGTGCTTATTCATGATTTTTGGTATTGTGTAAAAATCGACGTCTGTACCACATTCTGGGAAGGGAGCAGTGGGTCTGTTCAATTAAATGTAGAGTAAAACTTCATGTCATATTTAATTCATTAGTATTCTAAGCAATCCTGCAAATACATATAATTTTCAATGTAGCATGATGTTTACTACACCCACATTTTAAAAAAAAATGCGATTCACTCTGACTTGGAGTGATGATGGCTTTAAAATACATCAGGTAAACTTTTGCATTGTAGTTATTTCCATGCTTTACAATTTACTATTAAAATCACTTTTACATATCCTAAATATACATTAAGCGGTGAAGGCAGACAGAGGGACCAGAAATTCATGGAATACGCTTTCCCAGAATTAAAACCAGTTTAAGATAGGTCATTGTAGCCAGATCCTCTCATGGATAATTAAGAATGGTAACCTGGAACCCATCATTCTCAGCAAACTGACACAGGAACAGAAAATCAGACACTGCATGTTCTCACTCATAGGTGGGTGTTGAACAACGAGAACACGTGGACACAGGGAGGGGAGCACTACACACTGGGGTCTGTTGGGGGGA